>NC_088404.1:34214057-34221557 GCF_034236695.1 Oncorhynchus nerka
ATGTTGGGTACACCCAAGAGCCAATGTGATTACAAGATGACCTATGTTGGGTACACCCAAGAGCCAATGTGATTACAAGATGACCTATGTTGGGTACACCCAAGAGCCAATGTGATTACAAGATGACCTATGTTGGGTACACCCAAGAGCCAATGTGATTACAAGATGACCTATGTTGGGTACACCCAAGAGCCAATGTGATTACAAGATGACCTATGTTGGGTACACCCAAGAGCCAATGTGATTACAAGATGACCTATGTTGGGTACACCCAAGAGCCAATGTGATTACAAGATGACCTATGTTGGGTACACCCAAGAGCCAATGTGATTACAAGATGACCTATGTTGGGTACACCCAAGAGCCAATGTGATTACAAGATGACCTATGTTGGGTACACCCAAGAGCCAATGTGATTACAAGATGACCTATGTTGGGTACACCCAAGAGCCAATGTGATTACAAGATGACCTATGTTGGGTACACCCAAGAGCCAATGTGATTACAAGATGACCTATGTTGGGTACACCCAAGAGCCAATGTGATTACAAGATGACCTATGTTGGGTACACCCAAGAGCCAATGTGATTACAAGATGACCTATGTTGGGTACACCCAAGAGCCAATGTGATTACAAGATGACCTATGTTGGGTACACCCAAGAGCCAATGTGATTACAAGATGACCCAAGAGCCAATGTGATTACAAGATGACCTATGTTGGGTACACCCAAGAGCCAATGTGATTACAAGATGACCTATGTTGGGTACACCCAAGAGCCAATGTGATTACAAGATGACCTATGTTGGGTACACCCAAGAGCCAATGTGATTACAAGATGACCTATGTTGGGTACACCCAAGAGCCAATGTGATTACAAGATGACCTATGTACACCCAAGAGCCAATGTGATTACAAGATACACCCAAGAGCCAATGTGATTACAAGATGACCTATGTTGGGTACACCCAAGAGCCAATGTGATTACAAGATGACCTATGTTGGGTACACCCAAGAGCCAATGTGATTACAAGATGACCTATGTTGGGTACACCCAAGAGCCAATGTGATTACAAGATGACCTATGTTGGGTACACCCAAGAGCCAATGTGATTACAAGATGACCTATGTTGGGTACACCCAAGAGCCAATGTGATTACAAGATGACCTATGTTGGGTACACCCAAGAGCCAATGTGATTACAAGATGACCTATGTTGGGTACACCCAAGAGCCAATGTGATTACAAGATGACCTATGTTGGGTACACCCAAGAGCCAATGTGATTACAAGATGACCTATGTTGGGTACACCCAAGAGCCAATGTGATTACAAGATGACCTATGTTGGGTACACCCAAGAGCCAATGTGATTACAAGATGACCTATGTTGGGTACACCCAAGAGCCAATGTGATTACAAGATGACCTATGTTGGGTACACCCAAGAGCCAATGGATTACAAGATGACCCTATGTTAGGTACACCAAGAGCCAATGTGATTACAAGATGACCTATGTTGGGTACACCCAAGAGCCAATGTGATTACAAGATGACCTATGTTGGGTACACCCAAGAGCCAATGTGATTACAAGATGACCTATGTTGGGTACACCCAAGAGCCAATGTGATTACAAGATGACCTATGTTGGGTACACCCAAGAGCCAATGTGATTACAAGATGACCTATGTTGGGTACACCCAAGAGCCAATGTGATTACAAGATGACCTATGTTGGGTACACCCAAGAGCCAATGTGATTACAAGATGACCTATGTTGGGTACACCCAAGAGCCAATGTGATTACAAGATGACCTATGTTGGGTACCCAAGAGCCAATGTGATTACAAGATGAGCCAAGAGTGATTACAAGATGACCTATGTTGGGTACACCCAAGAGCCAATGTGATTACAAGATGACCTATGTTGGGTACACCCAAGAGCCAATGTGATTACAAGATGACCTATGTTGGGTACACCCAAGAGCCAATGTGATTACAAGATGACCTATGTTGGGTACACCCAAGAGCCAATGTGATTACAAGATGACCTATGTTGGGTACACCCAAGAGCCAATGTGATTACAAGATGACCTATGTTGGGTACACCCAAGAGCCAATGTGATTACAAGATGACCTATGTTGGGTACACCCAAGAGCCAATGTGATTACAAGATGACCTATGTTGGGTACACCCAAGAGCCAATGTGATTACAAGATGACCTATGTTGGGTACACCCAAGAGCCAATGTGATTACAAGATGACCTATGTTGGGTACACCCAAGAGCCAATGTGATTACAAGATGACCTATGTTGGGTACACCCAAGAGCCAATGTGATTACAAGATGACCTATGTTGGGTACACCCAAGAGCCAATGTGATTACAAGATGACCTATGTTGGGTACACCCAAGAGCCAATGTGATTACAAGATGACCTATGTTGGGTACACCCAAGAGCCAATGTGATTACAAGATGACCTATGTTGGGTACACCCAAGAGCCAATGTGATTACAAGATGACCTATGTTGGGTACACCCAAGAGCCAATGTGATTACAAGATGACCTATGTTGGGTACACCCAAGAGCCAATGTGATTACAAGATGACCTATGTTGGGTACACCCAAGAGCCAATGTGATTACAAGATGACCTATGTTGGGTACACCCAAGAGCCAATGTGATTACAAGATGACCTATGTTGGGTACACCCAAGAGCCAATGTGATTACAAGATGACCTATGTTGGGTACACCCAAGAGCCAATGTGATTACAAGATGACCTATGTTGGGTACACCCAAGAGCCAATGTGATTACAAGATGACCTATGTTGGGTACACCCAAGAGCCAATGTGATTACAAGATGACCTATGTTACACCCAAGAGCCAATGTGATTACAAGATGACCCACCCAAGAGCCAATGTGATTACAAGATGACCTATGTTGGGTACACCCAAGAGCCAATGTGATTACAAGATGACCTATGTTGGGTACACCCAAGAGCCAATGTGATTACAAGATGACCTATGTTGGGTACACCCAAGAGCCAATGTGATTACAAGATGACCTATGTTGGGTACACCCAAGAGCCAATGTGATTACAAGATACACCCAAGAGCCAATGTGATTACAAGATGACCTATGTTGGGTACACCCAAGAGCCAATGTGATTACAAGATGATGTTACACCCAAGAGGTGACAAGATGACCCAAGAGCCAATGTGATTACAAGATGACCTATGTTGGGTACACCCAAGAGCCAATGTGATTACAAGATGACCTATGTTGGGTACACCCAGAGCCAATGTGATTACAAGATGACCTATGTTGGGTACACCCAAGAGCCAATGTGATTACAAGATGACCTATGTTGGGTACACCCAAGAGCCAATGTGATTACAAGATGACCTATGTTGGGTACACCCAAGAGCCAATGTGATTACAAGATGACCTATGTTGGGTACACCCAAGAGCCAATGTGATTACAAGATGACCTATGTTGGGTACACCCAAGAGCCAATGTGATTACAAGATGACCTATGTTAGGTACACCCAAGAGCCAATGTGATTACAAGATGACCTATGTTGGGTACACCCAAGAGCCAATGTGATTACAAGATGACCTATGTTGGGTACACCCAAGAGCCAATGTGATTACAAGATGACCTATGTTGGGTACACCCAAGAGCCAATGTGATTACAAGATGACCTATGTTGGGTACACCCAAGAGCCAATGTGATTACAAGATGACCTATGTTGGGTACACCCAAGAGCCAATGTGATTACAAGATGACCTATGTTGGGTACACCCAAGAGCCAATGTGATTACAAGATGACCTATGTTAGGTACACCCAAGAGCCAATGTGATTACAAGATGACCTATGTTAGGTACACCCAAGAGCCAATGTGATTACAAGATGACCTATGTTGGGTACACCCAAGAGCCAATGTGATTACAAGATGACCTATGTTGGGTACACCCAAGAGCCAATGTGATTACAAGATGACCTATGTTGGGTACACCCAAGAGCCAATGTGATTACAAGATGACCTATGTTGGGTACACCCAAGAGCCAATGTGATTACAAGATGACCTATGTTGGGTACACCCAAGAGCCAATGTGATTACAAGATGACCTATGTTGGGTACACCCAAGAGCCAATGTGATTACAAGATGACCTATGTTGGGTACACCCAAGAGCCAATGTGATTACAAGATGACCTATGTTGGGTACACCCAAGAGCCAATGTGATTACAAGATGACCTATGTTGGGTACACCCAAGAGCCCAAGATGACCTATGTTGGGTACACCCAAGAGCCAATGTGATTACAAGATGACCTATGTTGGGTACACCCAAGAGCCAATGTGATTACAAGATGACCTATGTTGGGTACACCCAAGAGCCAATGTGATTACAAGATGACCTATGTTGGGTACACCTAAAAGAGCCAATGTGATTACAAGATGACCTATGTTGGGTACACCCAAGAGCCAATGTGATTACAAGATGACCTATGTTGGGTACACCCAAGAGCCAATGTGATTACAAGATGACCTATGTTGGGTACACCCAAGAGCCAATGTGATTACAAGATGACCTATGTTGGGTACAGCCAATGTGATTACAAGATGCCAATACACCCAAGAGTGATTACAAGATGACCTATGTTGGGTACACCCAAGAGCCAATGTGATTACAAGATGACCTATGTTGGGTACACCCAAGAGCCAATGTGATTACAAGATGACCTATGTTGGGTACACCCAAGAGCCAATGTGATTACAAGATGACCTATGTTGGGTACACCCAAGAGCCAATGTGATTACAAGATGACCTATGTTGGGTACACCCAAGAGCCAATGTGATTACAAGATGACCTATGTTGGGTACACCCAAGAGCCAATGTGATTACAAGATGACCTATGTTGGGTACACCCAAGAGCCAATGTGATTACAAGATGACCTATGTTGGGTACACCCAAGAGCCAATGTGATTACAAGATGACCTATGTTGGGTACACCCAAGAGCCAATGTGATTACAAGATGACCTATGTTGGGTACACCCAAGAGCCAATGTGATTACAAGATGACCTATGTTGGGTACACCCAAGAGCCAATGTGATTACAAGATGACCTATGTTGGGTACACCCAAGAGCCAATGTGATTACAAGATGACCTATGTTGGGTACAATGTGATTACAAGATGACCAAGAGCCAATGTGATTACAAGATGACCTATGTTGGGTACACCCAAGAGCCAATGTGATTACAAGATGACCTATGTTGGGTACACCCAAGAGCCAATGTGATTACAAGATGAATGTTGGGTACACCCAAGAGCCAATGTGATTACAAGATGACCTATGTTGGGTACACCCAAGAGCCAATGTGATTACAAGATGACCTATGTTGGGTACACCCAAGAGCCAATGTGATACAAGATGACCTATGTTGGGTACACCCAAGATGATTACAAGATGACCTATGTTGGGTACACCCAAGAGCCAATGTGATTACAAGATGACCTATGTTGGGTACCCAAAGAGCCAAGAGCCAATGTGATTACCCAAGATGACCTATGTTGGGTACACCCAAGAGCCAATGTGATTACAAGATGACCTATGTTGGGTACACCCAAGAGCCAATGTGATTACAAGATGACCTATGTTGGGTACACCCAAGAGCCAATGTGATTACAAGATGACCTATGTTGGGTACACCCAAGAGCCAATGTGATTACAAGATGACCTATGTTGGGTACAAGAGCCAATGTGATTACAAGATGCCAATGGGTGATTACAAGATGACCTATGTTGGGTACACCCAAGAGCCAATGTGATTACAAGAGATGAGCCAATGTGATTACAAGATTGGGTACACCCAAGAGCCAATGTGATTACAAGATGACCTATGTTGGGTACACCCAAGAGCCAATGTGATTACAAGATGACCTATGTTGGGTACACCCAAGAGCCAATGTGATTACAAGATGACCTATGTTGGGTACACCCAAGAGCCAATGTGATTACAAGATGACCTACACCCAAGAGCCAATGTGATTACAAGATGACCTATGTTGGGTACACCCAAGAGTTGGGTACCCAAGAGCCAATGTGATTACAAGATGACCTATGTTGGGTACACCCAAGAGCCAATGTGATTACAAGATGACCTATGTTGGGTACACCCAAGAGCCAATGTGATTACAAGATGACCTATGTTGGGTACACCCAAGAGCCAATGTGATTACAAGATGACCTATGTTGGGTACACCCAAGAGCCAATGTGATTACAAGATGACCTATGTTGGGTACACCCAAGAGCCAATGTGATTACAAGATGACCTATGTTGGGTACACCCAAGAGCCAATGTGATTACAAGATGACCTATGTTGGGTACACCCAAGAGCCAATGTGATTACAAGATGACCTATGTTAGGTACACCCAAGAGCCAATGTGATTACAAGATGACCTATGTTGGGTACACCCAAGAGCCAATGTGATTACAAGATGACCTATGTTGGGTACACCCAAGAGCCAATGTGATTACAAGATGACCTATGTTGGGTACACCCAAGAGCCAATGTGATTACAAGATGACCTATGTTGGGTACACCCAAGAGCCAATGTGATTACAAGATGATGTTTACACCCAAGAGCCAAGATGACCTATGTTGGGTACACCCAAGAGCCAATGTGATTACAAGATGACCTATGTTGGGTACACCCAAGAGCCAATGTGATTACAAGATGACCTATGTTGGGTACACCCAAGAGCCAATGTGATTACAAAGATGACCTATGTTGGGTACACCCAAGAGCCAATGTGATTACAAGATGACCTATGTACACCCAAGAGCCAATTGATTACAAGATACACCCAAGAGCCAATGTGATTACAAGATGACCTATGTTGGGTACACCCAAGAGCCAATGTGATTACAAGATGACCTATGTTGGGTACACCCAAGAGCCAATGTGATTACAAGATGACCTATGTTGGGTACACCCAAGAGCCAATGTGATTACAAGATGACCTATGTTGGGTACACCCAAGAGCCAATGTGATTACAAGATGACCTATGTTGGGTACACCCAAGAGCCAATGTGATTACAAGATGACCTATGTTGGGTACACCCAAGAGCCAATGTGTCATTCAACGTGTCATTCATTTCAACCCCTCTCCACTCCATTGTGGTGCAATATAGTAGCAGGTGCATCATCAAGGCTCAATCTCACTTGATTCAACAGCTCAACTAGTCATCAGGCCCTTGATGTTGGGTGTACTTGAGGAGCATAGAAACACTGTGTCTTACCTCCAGAGCTGCAGCCCTCTTCAGTAGCAGCTGTTCTATATTCCTGGCTGCCCCAGCCACTAGTTCCTCAGCATCATTCGACTCTACTGTGTACAGGTTCTGGTTGTCCAGGAAGATCTACAGACGGACAGACAGACAAACAGAGAGAGAGACAGAGAGACCGAGAGACAGAAAGA
>NC_088404.1:34226557-34276557 GCF_034236695.1 Oncorhynchus nerka
GTGTGTGTGTGTGTGTGTGTGTGTGTGTGTGTGTGTGTGTGTGTGTGTGTGTGTGTGTGTGTGTGTGTGTGTGACGGTGTCAGAGTGAACTGCGACCAAATGGCTCCTCTCCATATCAAAGAGCTGCAGAGCCAAAAGTTCACTGACTGGCCTCTTGATAATATCACTATTGACATCTCACTCTCCCTCTGTCCCTCTCCCTCCCTCCCTCCCTCCCTCCCTCCCCTCACTCTCTGGATCACATTGATGGTATATCTCCTGACACCCTGAGGACAGCAATAGAGGAAATTCTAAATGATCGATACAAATAAAATAATTAATTACAGAATCAACACTAGAGCTTCAAACACCAAAAATACAATAATTCAATCAAAACAGTTGCAATTTTCATTAAATTCATTAAAGCCCTAAACTGCCCTAGAGTCACCAGAGAGTAAATATGTAGGGGAGTTTGTAGGCTATTCCAAAAATGGGGGCACTAAAACTAAAGGCGGATTTACCTAGATCGTTACTAGTGGAACCTCAAGAGTTAACCATCCGGGTTTGGTGTCTCATAGTTGAACATTGTAACAGTGAGGTAGGTAGGCAGCGTGTGTAGTAGAGCTGTTAACCCACCAGAGGCTAATACAGTGATCCATGGGACTTTAATGAGGACCAGCCAACCTGTTGATACCTGTGATAACTGTCACCTGTGATAAAGCGAAGGGGGCTACGGTAGATGGCATCGTGGCTGCTGCATTCCGATGAACACAAAGTTGACTGTACAATCTGCCTCCTGCTGTTTAGTGAGAGACGTGATCTATTTCTACAAAAGAAGCCAACTTAATTCTCAGCTTCTTAACTAGCTCAACCTCAAATTATTGTCAATCCAAAAGCCCATATATTTATTGGTGGGAACCTGCTCAATGAAAGAACCATCCAATGCAGAAATGTGGAAGCCATCTGAAATATTTCTACGAAAAACAGAATACATTTAGTTTTTCCAGCATAAAGTACCAGTTTTGAATAAAGAAGGACTTTGTGCAAGGCAACAAAATCAGATTGCAGCTCCAACATAGCCTGGTCAGCCGTAGTGGTAAAAGCGTAGATAAACAGTGTCATCTGCATACAGCTGAATGTTAGAGTTTTTTTCAGATAGGCCAATATTATTTATATATATAGTAAAGACAACAGGTCCCAAAATCGACCCCTGCCGGACACCTTTATTAATATCAAGGTAAGTTGACACCATCAGAAAGCACACACTATGTCATGTCTGACACATAGTTCCCAAAACACTACACCTGGTTCAGTCCATTTCAGACAACTGAAAATGAGTAGGGGATGGTCAATAGTATGAAATGCTTTGGATAGGTCTAGAAATATGGCAGCACGGTGCTTCCTACGAGCTTAGCAATACACACACATCCACACACAAAACACACAGTAAAAGAGAGACAGAGAAAGAGAGAGAGACGGAGTGAGAGAGAGAAAGAGAGAGAGACGGAGTGAGAGAGAGAAAGAGAGAGAGACGGAGTGAGAGAGAGAAAGAGAGAGAGACGGAGTGAGAGAGAGAAAGAGACGGAGTGAGAGAGAGAAAGAGAGAGAGACGGAGTGAGAGAGAGAAAGAGAGAGAGACGGAGTGAGAGAGAGAAAGAGAGAAACAGGACTATTAATCTTGTGTGCAGAAGGCTGGGGGTTGGAGCGAGGTGCAGACGCTCTTATTGTCATTCATTGTCACTCACAGACCCTGCCATGAGCCTCCCTGACGGCCAGGGGAGAGACGTCACAAACACATACACACAAACACACGCGCGAATACGCACACACAAACTCACACAAACACATACACACAGAGCAAGAGACAAACACATACACACACAAACAAACACATACACACAGAGCAAGAGACAAACACATACACACACAAACAAACACATACACACAGAGCAAGAGACACACACGTACACACACAAACAAACACATACACACAGAGCAGGAGACACACACATACACACACAAACACATCTGTTTGTCATTTGTTCATAACACAGTCCCTGAGAGGAATGAGTGTAAAGCTGGTTACTTGAATGTGTGCAGAGGATTGTGACCAGGGAGAGGGGAAGACACAGAGAGGGGCTGGGGGGTTAAGGATGCCAGCTCTGGAATGTGTGTGTGGATGGGGAAGTAAGAGAGAGACGACTGGGGGAGTGAAAGAGGTGAAGATGGGGTAAGAGGAGGTGAGGTAGAAGGAAGAATCGTGTCCCTAAATGTCTCAGTGACTCGTCTTGGATGAGTTTCATTGCCAAGTCACAAGTATACCAAGCCTCTCTTTTCCTCTCTATAGTGCCTAAGCTCTAAAGTCCTGGAGCTCTGAGCAGACAGTTTGTGTGTGTGTGTGTGTGTGTGTGTGTGTGTGTGTGTGTGTGTGTGTGTGTGTGTGTGTGTGTTTGTGTGTGTGTGTGTGTGTCTGTGTGAGTGTGTGTTTGTGTGTGTGTGTGTGTGTGTGTTTGTGTGTGTGTGTGTGTGTGTGTTTGTGTGTGTGTGTGTGTCTGTGTGAGTGTGTTTATGTCTGTGTAAATATTCCTTACTAGTGTTGCCAGCCTCATTCCATCACAGAGTCTCTCCACAGCATGGCAGATTTGTGAATGGTTTGATGATATGATCTGTTTGGCACACATCTCCATTCAGACCACATTCAAACTCATCCACTATGTGTGTGTGTGTGTGTGTGTTACCTCAGCGCTGCTCTGTTCTTATGTTCCCCTAAATGAGACATGTAATCCAATTAAAAGGCCAACACAGGATTACAACAATAGGAGAGTGGGAGGGAGTGAGGGGGAGAGAGAGGAGGGGGAGAGAGAGGAGGGGAGGGAGAGGAGGGGGAGAGAGAGAGGAGGGGGAGAGAGAGGAGGGGGAGAGAGAGGGAGGGGGAGGGAGAGGAGGGGGAGGGAGTGAGGGGAGAGAGAGGAGGGGAGAGAGAGGAGGGGAGAGAGAGGAGGGGAGGGAGTGAGGGGGAGAGAAAGGAGGGGAGAGAGATTGAGCTTCCCTATTAAGTCCAACAGTTTCAAGCAGACAACCTAGGAAAATGATGGTTTGATGAAGAATGCAAAAACCTAAGAAAGGAATGGAGAAACCTATCGAACCAAAAACATAGAGACCCAGAAAATCAGGCTTCACTATGGTGAATCACTAAAACAATACAGAAATACACTACGGAAAAAGAAGGAACACGTCAGAAATCAGCTCAATGTAATTGAAGAACCCATAGAATCTAATCACTTCTGAGAAAATTGGAAAACTCTAAACTAACAACAACACAAAGTGTTATTTATTCAAAACGGAGATGTATGGATAAACCTCTTTTCCAATCTTTTTGGCTCAATAACAAAGAACAAACAGCAAAAACATACACATGATTAATTACAAATCTTAGAATCAGCTATTAAAGACTACCCGAACCCACGGAATTCTCCAATTACATTGAATGAACTACAGGACAAAATACAAACCCTCCAACCAAAAAAGGCCTGTGGTGTTGATGGTATCTTAAATGAAATGACAAAATATACAGACCACAAATTCCTATTGGCTTAAACTCTCCAACACCATCCTCAACTCAGGCATCTTCCCCAATATTTCGAACCAATGACTGATCACCCCAATCTACAAAAGTGGAGACAAATTTGACCCCAATAACTATCGTCAACAACAAACTTGAGAAAGTCCTCTGCATTATAAATAACAGCAGACTTGTACATTTCCTCAGTGAAAACAATGTACTGACAAATGTCAAATTGGCTTTTAACCAAATTACCGTACGACAGGCCACATATTCACCCTGCACATCCTATTGACAAACAAACCTAAACAAAGGCTAAGTCTTCTCATGCTTTGTTGATTTCATAAAAGCTTTTGACTCAATTTGGCATGAGGGTCTGCTATACAAAGTGACTGAAGCGGTGTTGGGGTGAAAATACACAACCTCATCAAATCCATGTACACAAACAACAAGCATGTGGTTAAAATTGGCAAAAAAACACACGCATTTCTTTCCACAGGGCCGTGAGGTGAGACAGGGATGCAGCTTGAGCCCCAACCTCTTCAATATACTGTATATACACTGCTCAAAAAAATAAAGGAAACACTAAAATAACACATCCTAGATCTGAATGAATGAAATATTCTTATTAAATACTTTTTTCTTTACATAGTTGAATGTGCTGACAACAAAATCACACAAGAATTATCAATGGAAATCAAATTTATCAACCCATAGAGGTCTGGATTTGGTGGAAAACCACACTACAGGCTGATCCAACTTTGATGTAATGTCCTTAAAACAAGTCAAAATGAGGCTCAGTAGTGTGTGTGGCCTCCACGTGCCTGTATGACCTCCCTACAATGCCTGGGCATGCTCCTGATGAGGTGGCGGATGGTCTCCTGAGGGATCTCCTCCCAGACCTGGACTAAAGCATCCGCCAACTCCTGGACAGTCTGAGGTGCAACGTGGCATTGGTGGATGGAGCGAGACATGATGTCCCAGATGTGCTCAATTGGATTCAGGTCTGGGGAACGGGCGGGCCAGTCCATAGCATCAATGCCTTCCTCTTGCAGGAACTGCTGACACACTCCAGCCACATGAGGTCTAGCATTGTCTTGCATTAGGAGGAACCCAGGGCCAACCGCACCAGCATATGGTCTCACAAGGGGTCTAAGGATCTCATCTCGGTACCTAATGGCAGTCAGGCTACCTCTGGCGAGCACATGGAGGGCTGTGCGGCCCCCCAAAGAAATGCCACCCCACACCATGACTGACCCACCGCCAAACCGGTCATGCTGGAGGATGTTGCAGGCAGCAGAACGTTCTCCTCGGCGTCTCTAGACTCTGTCACGTCTGTCACGTGCTCAGTGTGAACCTGCTTTCATCTGTGACAAGCACAGGGCACCAGTGGCGAATTTGCCAATCTTGGTGTTCTCTGGCAAATGCCAAAAGTCCTGCACAGTGTTGGGCTGTAAGCACAACCCCCACCTGTGAACGTCCGGCCCTCATACCACCCTCGTGGAGGCTGTTTCTGACCATTTGAGCAGACACATGCACATTTGTGGCCTGCTGGAGGTCATTTTGCAGGGCTCTGGCAGTGCTCCTACTGCTCCTCCTTGCACAAAGGCGGAGGTAGCGGTCCTGCTGCTGGGTTGTTGCCCTCCTACGGCCTCCTCCACGTCTCCTGATGTACTGGCCTATCTCCTGGTAGCGCCTCCATGCTCTGGACACTACGCTGACAGACACAGCAAACCTTCTTGCCACAGCTCGCATTGATGTCCCATCCTGGATGACCTGCACTACCTGAGCCACTTGTGTGGGTTGTAGACTCCGTCTCATGCTACCACTAGAGTGAAAGCACCGCCAGCATTCAAAAGTAACCAAAACATCAGCCAGGAAGCATAGGAACTGAGAAGTGGTCTGTGGTCACCACCTGCAGAACCACTCCTTTATTGGGGGTGTCTTGCTAATTGCCTATAACCTCCATTTGCACAACAGCATGTGAAATTTATTGTCAATCAGTGTTGCTTCCTAAGTGGACGGTTTGATTTCACAGAAGTGTGATTGCCTTGGAGTTACATTGTGTTTTTTAAGTGTTCCCTTTATTTTTTTGAGCAGTGTATATATATATATATATATATATATATATATATATATATATATATCAACGAATTCGCGAAGGCACTAGAACAGTCTATAGCACCCGGCCTCACCCTACTAGAATCTGAAGTCATATATCTACTGTTTGCTGATGACCTTGTGCTTCTATCCTCAACCAATGAGGGCCTACAGCAGCACCTAGATCTTCTGCACAGATTCTGCCAGACCTGGGCTTTGACAGTAAATCTCAGTAAGACCAAAATAATGGTGTTCCAAAAAAAGGTCCAGTTGCCAGGACCACAAATACAAATTCCATCTAGACACTGTTGCCCTAGAGCACACAAAAACTATAGATACTGTACCTCAGCCTAAACATCAGCGCCACAGGTAACTTCCACAAGGCTGTGAACGATCTGAGAGACAAGTCAAGAAGGGCGTTCTATGCCATCAAAAGGAACATAACATTTGGCATACCAATTAGGATCTGGCTAAAAATAGTTGAATACATTATAGAACCCATTGCCCTTTATGGTTGTGAGGTCTGGGGTCCGCTCACCAACCAAGAATTCACAAAATGTGACAAACTGTCACAACTTCCACCTCTCCTTGTTTGGGCGCCGTTCGGCGATCGGCGTCACCGGCTTTCTAGCCATCGCCGCTCCATTTATCATATGTCCATTTGTCTTGTCTTGTTCCATACACACCTGGTTTTCACTACTTGTATTTAACCCTCTGTTTCCCATCATGTATTTGTGTGTAATTGTTTCATGTTATGTGCTGTTTGATTTATGTGCTTGATTTGATTTATGTTCCGTGTTTTGAGCACGTTTGATTATTGTAGTGCTCTCGTTTTGGAACGGAAAATAAATGAGCGACTGTTAACTATACTCTGCTCTCCTGCACCTGACTTCGCCTCCAGTACACACCATAACAGAATTACACACCTGTAATGGAGTCAGCAGGAGCAGGTACCCAGGTTAGAGGAGTCGAGGAGAGAGTCCAGGAACATTCGGCCATGTTACATCATCTTGGTGCCATGATGGATCGCGTTGTCCAGACCATGGACCGCTGGGAGAGACAGGAAGTCTCTCCAGTGCCTCGACCAGCACAACCGGGGTTGTCTCCACCAGTCCCATCTGGAGAAAGTTCCAGTGGGATGCGTCTCTCCCTTCCCAGGGAGTATGATGGAACGGCAGCACAGTGCCAGGGATTCTTGTTACAACTGGACCTCTACCTGGCCACTGTGCACCCGGCTCCCTCAGGAAGGGAGCGAGTGGCCGCCCGCGTCTCCTGCCTCACGGGAGGAGCGCTGGAGTGGGCAAACACCGTGTGGAGAGAAGAGACACGGCGTTGGACCACGTCGAGAAGTTCACCCGTCGCTTCCGGGCCGTCTTTGACCTGAAGGTAGAGCGGCGGGGGAAAGGCTCTTCCAATTGAGGCAGGGGACTACAACAACATTGACGAATATGCTGATTCGGTGAGCGAGTTCATTAGAAAGTGCATCGGCGATGTCATACCCACAGCAACGATTAAAATATTCCCAAACCAGAAACCGTGGATTGATGGCAGCATTCGCGCAAAACAGAAAGTGCGAACCACTGCTTTTAACCAGGGCAAGGTGACCGGAAACATGACCGAATACAAACAGTGTAGCTATTCCCTCTGCAAGGCAATCAAACAAGCTAAGCGTCAGTATAGAGACAAAGTAGAGTTGCAATTCAATGGCTCAGACACAAGAGGTATGTGGCAGGGTCTACAGTCAATCACGGATTACAAAAAGAAAACCAGCCCCGTCGGATCGGGGTCCCCAGTTCACGTCAAGAGTTTGGAAAGCGTTCATGGAACATCTGGGGGTCTCGATCAGCCTTACCTCAGGTCCACCTCCAGTACACGCTGTAACACAAACATAACACAAACACCAAATTGAGACTCTGAATGGCAAATTCTGCAAAAATATCCTTTGTTTACAACGTAACACACCAAATAATGCAGTAGAGCAGAATTAGGAAGGATACCCGCTAATGATCAACATCCAGGTAAATAGACGTTCAATTCTACAACCACCTAAAAGGAAGCGATTCCCAAACCTTCAATAACAAAGCCATCACTTACAGAGAGATTAACCTGGAGAAGAGTCCCCTAAGCAAGCTGGCCCTGGGTCTCTGTTCACAAACACAAATAGACCCCACAGAGCCCCAAGACAGCAACACAATTAGAACCAACCAAAAAATGAGAAAACAAGACAATTACTTGACACTTTGGAAGGAATTTTTAAAAAACAGAGCAAACTAGAATGCAATTTGTCTATAAACAGAAAGTACACAGTGTCAGAATAACTGACTACTGTGACTGACCCAAAATTTAGGAAAGCTTTGACTATGTACAGACTCAGTGAGCATAGCCTTGCTATTGAGAAAGGTCGCCGTAGGCCATATTAGAGACACATATTTCCCTCAGATTACACAGATCCACAAATAATTTGAAAAGAAATCCAATTTTGATAAACTCCCACATCTACTGGGTGAAATACCAGTGTGCATCACAGCAGCAATATTTGTTACCTGCTGCCACAAGAAAAGGGCAACCAGTGAAGAACAAACACCATTGTAAATACAACCCATATTTATGTTGATTTATTTTCCCTTTTGTACTTTAACTATTTGCACATCGTTACAACACTATATATACATAAAATGACTTTGAAATGTCTCTATTATTTTGGAACTCGTGTGAGTGTAATATTTACTGTTCACTTTTATTGTTTATTTCACTTTTGTTTATCCATTTTACTTGCTTTGGCAATGTAAACATATGTTTCTCATGCCAATAAAGCCCCTTGAATTGAATTGAATTGAATTGAGAGAGAGGAGCTACTAAGTAGTGGTAATGTTTTTACCTCTCAGCTTTCATGTGACCTCAACATTTCCAGAAACATTAAAGTACGAAGTTCTGTATGCATGAGTTGTTCTATTTCTATTGTTGATCATCTCCAAATCAACCCTACATGTACAAGTAAATATCTGTCAAACTGACCAATCCAGACCCAGCTCTGCTCTGCTCCATTAATGTATAGACAGTGTAGTTTGTCTGAGTTGGCAGGGGTGCTCTGCTCTGGTCATAGAGATATAACTACTGTAACTTCTAAAGTCAGCACAGAATAATTACCAATACACACACACAGCAACTGGGTCAGATACTGCCCTAAATTGTTCAACACACACAGCGATAGAGAGAGAGAGAGAGAGAGAGCGAGAGAGTGGGGGAAATGAGTGTATCCATACTGAGTGTGTCAGCGGAATGCTGTGTTGAACTATGGACTAATTACACATCATTATAGAGACAGACACAGTCTGACAACACAGGCATCAACTCGCGGGACAATACTTTTAAAGAACTGAAATGTCTTCAATACAGTGAGGATTGTGTGATTCGATAGATTCCTGCTTACAAATGACCATGGAAAAACAAGCAGTTCTGCAAGACAGAAGAGACAACAATCTACAAATCCCAACCTCTGTATGCAACTATACCAATTTAGTCACCAGATCGAAAGACAAAGGTAGAAAAAGATTGTAGTTTAATGTTTGGGACTGGCATTTACCCAACCTGCCACAGATAATAATAATAGTACAAATAATAAGTAGGTGGGTGCTTAAATGTGTCCTATTTCACACATGTAAAATTCTGTATTATACACATGTGAATTGGAAAGTTTATTTTGTTGCGTATCCCACTCCCCTTGAGACACCCTGAGAGAATGATGTCAAAGCCAGGGATCAGATATTATTGACAGCGACCCTGGAGCGACCCAAGTGCCTTGCTCAAGGGCACGGACAGATTTTTCACCTAGTCAATCTCATTCATTTTCAGTCCTGTGGCCTTCACCAAGTGAGTTCCTAGGTGGATGGTATAACTATAATTTATTTATGACAATAATTATATATATCATAAAGCCTCCAGTTTCAACTGTTCTGCCTTATTATTATTCGACCATGCTGGTCATTTATGAACATTTGAACATCTTGGCCATGTTCTGTTATAATCTCCACCCGGCACAGCCAGACGAGGACTGGCCACCCCACATATGCTCTCTCTAATTCTCTCTTTCTTTCTCTCTCTCGGAGGACCTGAGCCCTAGGACCATGCCCCAGGACTACCTGACATGATGACTCCTTGCTGTCCCCAGTCCACCTGACCGTGCTGCTGCTCCAGTTTCAACTGTTCTGCCTTATTATTATTCGACCATGCTGGTCATTTATGAACATTTGAACATCTTGGCCATGTTCTGTTATAATCTCCACCCGGCACAGCCAGAAGAGGACTGGCCACCCCACATAGCCTGGTTCCTCTTTAGGTTTCTTCCTAGGTTTTGGCCTTTCTAGGGAGTTTTTCCTAGCCACCGTGCTTCTACACCTGCATTGCTTGCTGTTTGGGGTTTTAGGCTGGGTTTCTGTACAGCACTTTGAGATATCAGCTGATGTACGAAGGGCTATATAAATACATTTGATTTGATTTATTCTGAGTCATAGCAAAATTGCAGTAATTCCAGATAAAAAAAATCCTGATTGGAGGATTTCCAGGAATCTTCCAACTGTGATTTCTGGAAAACTTGGGAAATTTACTACTAACATCTCATTTAGATTTGAGTCAGTTCCATATTATAAGTAAAAATTACTTTTCATTGACTTTGAGTTAAATTTATTAGAACTATTTTAGTTAATAATGCCTTTGGGTTTACTATACAATCAGCTCTCAGTATTTAAGGTTAAGTTTAGGCATGAACTCTGAATTTTTAAAATAAAAATAGAATACGATGTCAATGTAAATGGTCCTGTGTAAATAGTCCGGTGTCAACGTAAATAGTCTGGGTGGCTTTTGATTAATTGTTCACCAGTCTTATGGCTTGGGGGTAGAAGCTGTTAAGGAGCCTTTTGGACCCAGACTTGGCGCTCCGATACTGCCGTGAGGTAGCAGAGACAACAGTCTATGACTTGGGTGACTGGAGTCTGACAATTGTTTGGGATTCCTCTGATACCGCCTAGTATAGGCCCCAGCTTGGCCCGAGAGACGCACAGGGCCGTACGCACCACCATCTGTAGCACCTTACGGTCGGATGCCAAGCAGTTGCTATACCAGGCGGTGATGCAACCGGTCAGGATGCCCTCAATGGTGCAGCTGTTTGTCACACCCTGACCCTAGGTATCTATGTTTTATGTATTATTTCGGTCAGGTCAGGGTGTGAT
This sequence comes from Oncorhynchus nerka, assembly GCF_034236695.1. Classification (NCBI taxonomy): domain Eukaryota; kingdom Metazoa; phylum Chordata; class Actinopteri; order Salmoniformes; family Salmonidae; genus Oncorhynchus; species Oncorhynchus nerka. Next base: position 34,237,424 of record NC_088404.1, read on the forward strand.
GAGGGTGGGTATGTGTGTTTTGACCTGTCTAGGGTTTTTGTATATCTATGGGGGTTTTGTATGTCTAGGGAATGTAGGTCTATGGTGGCCTGAATTGGTTCCCAATCAGAGGGAGCTGTTTATCGTTGTCTCTGATTGGGGATCCTATTTAGGTTGCCATTTTCCAATTTGGTTTTGTAGGTTTTGTGGGATGTCTGTCAGCACTCGGTTTATATAGCGTCACGTTCGTTTTGTAATTTTATTAGTTTGTTTTGTGTTCTTTCTTTATTAAAGGAAGTATGTATTCATATAACGCTGTGCCTTGGTCTCATCAATATGACGAACGTGACAGAATAACCCACCAAATAAGGACCAAGCAGCAAGTGAATAAGGAGCGGTCATCCTGGGCCCGGGAGAAAGATGAGTGGAGGACACCCTGGACCTGGGAGGAGGTAATGGCAGGGGACAAGACCCAGCCATGGAAGCAGGTGGAGATAGCACAGGAGGAAAGGTGACGATACGAGGAGTCAAGGCAACCACAGAAACCCAAGTAAAAATAATTGTGGCGGGGGCACATGGCAGAGCCGAGGAGTAAACCAGAGCCAGTCTGGGAGAAGAAGGAGGATTCGGAGGAGAGAGAAATGGGGGGAGTTGGTGGAGGTGACACCTGAGTCAGCTCTCCGTACTCGTCCTGAAACGTGTGTTAAAGTTCCGGAAAAATTGATGCCGGCTATACACACCAGGTCTCCAGTGTACCTTCAAGACCCAGTGCGTCCTGTGCCAACTCCTCGCACTCTCCCTCAAGTGCGCTTTCCCAGTCAGGTGTGTCCTGTTCCTGCTCCTTGCACTCTCCCTCAAGTGCGCCTTCACAGTCCAGTACGTCCTGCTCCTCGCACTCGCCCTGAGGTGTGTGTCACCAGCCCGGTACCACCAGTGCCGGCACCACGCACCAGGCCTACAGTGCGCCTCGGCAGTCCAGTACGCCTTGTTCTTCCTCCCCGCACTCGCCCTGAGGTGCATGTCCCCAGCCCGGTACCACCAGTGCCGGCACCACGCACCAGGCCTACTTTGCGCCTCGGCAGTCCAGAGCATCCGGCGACAGTACCCAATCCAGAGCGTCCGGCGACAGTACCTAGGCCAGAGCGTCCGGCGACAGTACCCAGGCCAGAGCGTCCGACGACAGTACCCAGGCCAGAGCGTCCGACGACAGTACCCAGTCCAGAGCGTCCGACGACAGTACCCAATCCAGAGCGTCCGGCGACAGTACCCAGGCCAGAGCGTCCGGCGACAGTACCCAGGCCAGAGCGTCCGACGACAGTACCCAGTCCAGAGCGTCCGGCGACAGTTCACAGACCGGAACCTCCAACGACGGGCCACAGTCCGTGGTCTCCAGCGACGGTCCCCAGTCCAGAACATCCGGCGACTATCCATGCAGCGAGGGTCCCCAGCCCGGGGCCTACGGCGAGGATCCGCAGTCCAGAGCCTCCTGTGATGATCCAAGGGTCAGTGCTACAAGCACGGACTCAGTGTAAAGAAGGGGGGGGTGGCGTCCAGAAACAGTGTTGCCACCGAGGGTAGATGCCCACCCGGACCCTCCCCTATAAGTTCAGGTTTGCGGTCGGGAGTCCGCACCTTTGTGGGGGTTACTGTCACACCCTGACCCTAGGTATCTATGTTTTATGTATTATTTTGGTCAGGTCAGGGTGTGATGAGGGTGGGTATTTGTGTTTTTGTCCTGTCTAGGGTTTTTGTATATCTATGGGGTTTCGTATGTCTAGGGAATGTAGGTCTATGGTGGCCTGAATTGGTTCCCAATCAGAGGCAGCTGTTTATCGTTGTCTCTGATTGGGGATCCTATTTAGGTTGTCATTTTCCATTTTGGTTTTGTGGGTTATTGTCTGTGTAGTTGCCTGTCAGCACTCGGTTTATATAGCGTCATGTTAGTTTGTTTCGTGTTCTTTCTTTATTAAAGGAAGTATCTATTCATATCACGCTGCGCCTTGGTCTCATCAATATGACGAACATGACACTGTAGAACTTTTTGAGGCTCTGGGGACCCATGCCAAATCCTTTCAGTCTCCTGAGGGGGGAAAAGGTGTTGTCATGCCTTCTTCACAACTGTCTTGGTGTGTTTGGACCATGATAGTTTATTGGTTATGTGGACACCGAGGAACTTGAAACTCTCGACCAGCTCCACTACAGCCACGTCGATGTTAATGGGGGCCTGTTCGGCCCTCCTTTTTCTGTAGTCTACGATCAGCTCCGTTGTCTTGCTCACAACACTGCCAGGTGTTTGACCTCCTCCCTATAGGCTGTCTTATCGTTGTTGGTGATCATGACTACCACCATTATGTCGTCAGCAAACTTAATAATGATGGTGTTGGAGTCGTGCTTGGCCACACAGTCGTGGGTGAACAGGGAGTACAGGAGGGGACTAAGCAAGCACCCCTGAGGGGTCCCAGTGGCAGATGTGTGGTTGCCTACCCTTACCACCTGGGGAAGGCCAGTAAGGAAGTCCAGGATCCAGTTGCAGAGGGAGGTGTTTAGTCCCAGGGTCATTAGCTTAGTGATGAGCTTTGTGGGCAATATGGTGTTGAACGCTGAGCTTTAATCAATAAATAGCATTCTCACATAGGTGTTCCTTTTGTCCAGGTGGGAAAGGGCAGTTTGGAGTGCGATTGAGATTGCATCATTTGTGGATCTGTTGGGGCAGTATGCGAATTGGAGTTGGTCGAGGGTTTCCGGGATGATGGTGTCTGATATGAGCAATGACCAAATGTTGCATGTTCAATTCTCATGAGAAAGTAGCATTTGCAACTACTTAGCATGTTAGCTAAGCCTTAAGCTTAACCCTATAACCTAACCCCTAGCCCAGCTAACGTTAGCCACAACAAATTGGAATTCGTAAAATATGTAGGACTATTGCAAATTCGTAACATATTGTACAAATTGCAATTCCTAACATATCATTCGAATTGTAATTCGTAACATATCATACAGAATGGATGATGGACATCCACAAATTAATGGGAAACGTAACATATCATACTAAATGGAAGAAGACAGATTAGTCTGTCCCTGAGTCCAGGTTGTTTCAACAAGTTTACAGGACATTATCCCTTGGCCAGCCAACAGCCACAATTTACCTGCGACACTGCGCGCATTATAGTCATTAATCACATAACAAATTCAAACGAATGCGAACAGCACACTGGAAACTGCTAGTGAAAGTAACACATGTCTCATTAACAGTCACACTGACACACACAGAGGCTATAAATACACTGGATATGTCATGGTGAGGAGTAGGAGAAGCAGACGGTTGAAATAAGGAGAGAAACGGGACCGGTGCCCATCCTACCGCCTCTTTTGCATCTCCAGACAATCCAGACATAATAGCGCAGCGATGTAACAAGAAGTTAACCAATAAACCGGGGGAGATGGCAAGGTGCTAAACCGCAAGACTGGTCTAACCCGCTTGTCATAACAGTTTTTCCTCAGATACCATTGTTTTAGTTATTCATTGTTAGGAATGACACACACACACACGCACATACACACAATTAATCACCTGCATTTACAGAGTCACACAACCAACAATTGGGATTTGAGAAGCTAGGATTAGATTAGTACTTACATGAGTTGTGTTGGAAACTGCGACGGCAGACAAATATCCGATGATAATAACAGTAAAATCAACACGGCGTGTGTTCTGTAGGTGTCCATTGCCAGGCGCCAACTCCCCGTCCAAACACACGCATGCACATTCATACACTACGCCCCTCTCCAGCTGCGTGTTTGAGTGTGTAGAATGGTCCACGCCAAACCAGTAGTGTGTGTCACACACTCGGAGATAACCCAGCCCCGCCACCGACAATCTGATCAACTGACATCAGCGCTCTAACAGGTACCGGATTGGTACCTCTCTCTCTCTGTGTCTGTCTGAGGTGATGGTAGTCACAGATACATAGCCTATCAGGGATGTTCTATTGGGTTGACATCTCTCTCTTTCGCGCGCGCACGCACGCACACACACACACACACACACATCATATTTTACTCAGTTTGATGTAAAATCATTTCTCGGGGAGTCCTTACCAATCATCATCAATCCCCCAGACAGACAGAGAGACATAGCGACAGTGTGAGTGACAGGTAGCAGACTTGTCAGAAGACAGCGGTGACTGATAACTTATTGATCGCACCATTGAACAGACTGTTATGAGATAGCGATTTACAGTATCAAATTCTTCACAACGTGATCCATCTAAAGGGTTTTACAAGATTCCCTACCTCTACAAGCGCTATGAGTGACATAATGGCTACCGAGCCAATGATGTTGTGCCAAAAGCTAGGCCTACATAGCCTTTGGTTATTATGCCAACAAGACAAGCATTATGTACAGCAGGGGTTACAGTAATATGCAATCACACAATCACCTACTCTATATGTTTTGCCTATGGGTTGTCTAAAATATTGGTGGTAGATTTAAAAATAAAATGGGCTGAGAAAACAATGTGACCAATCTACTGTATCTATTATACAGTATTTCAGGTGACAGCCAGACTGTGTTATGTGATCTAGTTCCAATTATTAGGCTCTCAGAGTCCATGTCTGGTTGGACAACAGAGGAGCCAGTCAGATAGTCCGACCCAGAGGCAGGGCAGGGTAACACATCTGGGATGCTTGGGGATTTGGTTATCAATCGTTGCTTAGCAACCACACACACCATCTCCCTCATCCTATCTCTCTCTCATCTCCCATTAGCATAGAGAGGCAGAGAGGGGACAGACAGAGAGGATAGACATATAGAGGAGAGACAGAGAGGGGACAGACAGAGAGGATAGACATATAGAGGAGAGACATAGAGAGGAGAGTGAGACAGAGGAAATAAGCAGAGAGAGAAAGGAAGGACATAATAGTGATGAAAGATAGGAGGCTGGAGGCCTTGACAGACAATAGACCGAGATGGAGCCGCCAGTCTCTAGACTGGGGATGCAGAGGTGCTAGGCTAATGCCTGCTATATACACACTCTCTCAGCACAGCACACAAGTCTTTGTTCTGTGTGTGCAAGCTGTGTGTGTGTCTGTGCACGTCTGCATGTACAACTTCTACTTTTCTGTCCTGTAGTCCAGTGTTTCCCTACCCTGGGCCTCCAGTACCGCCAACAGTCCACATTTCTACTGTAACCCTGGACAAACACACCTGATTCAACCTGTCAACTAAGTCCTCAATGAGTTGAATCAGGTGTGGTTGTCCCAGGCTACAATGAAACTGTGTACTGTTGGGGGTACTGGAGGACCAGGGTTGGGAAACACAACTGTAGTCCACTAGGAGCCATTACTGAGAGGATGTTGCCACCTGGTGGACATGAAGCGAATATACAGGAATACGTGTCGTGCTGAAAGTTTGATTGAATACAATTGACTGAGGTGGATGTACATATAAGAGCAGAAGGAAAAATAATAGTTGCAGATTACATAACACACTCAAATATGAAACCAAAAGTCCTTTAAGGTTGTGGAATAAATCTCTTTTTATATTTATTCTTTAGACTTTAGGTAAACAGACGGTTTTTACAGCACAATTTGCATAATAATATCTCAACACATCCTGTGTACAACCACAAAACCAGAACGCTAGATTCTCCATTTTTACACTGAATGAAAAACAAGACCATTTTACAAGCATAATCTTTATACAGTCGGAATACCATTTCCGATAATAAATCTATACATATTCTCTCTTTTTAAACATAATCTGGAAGCAAAAATATTGACAGACCATCAACAAAACATGCAACATCCAGGTTGGCTCGGTGACGTCTGCGACATGGTTGTACAGTCAGACACCCAGTGGTTGACAACACAGTCTGATCACATAAGTACCTCACACACACCACTAGAGACAGACAGACAGACAGACAGACAGACAGACAGACAGACAGACAGACAGACAGACAGACAGACAGACAGACAGACACAGACATACAGACAGACAGATAGACAGACAGACAGACAGACAGACAGACAGACAGACAGACAGACAGACAGACAGACAGACAGACAGACAGACAGACAGACAGACAGGTTTGAGTTTTTTGTCTTTTTTTGTTTTTACACTCACATGCTTGAACCTCAGACAATATGATTCATCAATCTCTGTAGAAAATAAAAACACTTTGTATTTACACAGATCAGATGAGTATGCCACATTCACACCCAACAGATACGTTTGATTGGTTTCACGGTTACTAGCAACGGACTTAGGAACAATGTATATTAACTATCTAGCTAAGGGAAATCTAAGGAGACCATTAAGGGTTGTTGGACAGTCCTGGAGTTGGGCATTGAAAATAACCTCTCATTATTTTTCCTCAGGCTCATCATCATTGATTTATACATACATGTGTTGGTGGTTGTATCAAACATACAGATTGATGTCTCCTTAGATTTGTGCATTGTGAAGCAATATGTACATTAAATTGTCTGTGAATGTAGATGTTGTTTTTTGTTTTTCTATTGCCTTGGAAATCAAAAAGAGTGGTGTCTGAACTTCTTTCCTACAGCACAGATAACATGACTCAACATCATCTCAACATGGAGACACTAACTGGAACAGATACTTAAACTTGCATGTCATGACACGTTACACAGGACAATGAAATCAATCACCGCTGTAATACTAAAGTGCACAAGCTTCATGTACATGATAACAGCTGTTAAGTAGTCAAAAAATCTCTCTCTATTTTTTTTAATCCTTTTCTTCAATAATATATAAACCAAAATAAATTAAAATTCTATTCATAAGATACATATTTTCAGACACAATGTTCACTGATATTACATGTTAGAAAATGCATTCAAACACAAGGTCTATGTTGCATAGAATGACTTCAACACAACCAATGGGTTTGCATACAAAACAAGGTTGGCACGACAATATCATTTTCTGTAAAACTAACCCTCTTTAAAATCACGTTTTTTTGTTTTATGAACATTTGTGACATCTTGACTCAGTGTCTGAATTTCGAGGCTCTGATATGGACTTCATTTTTTAGGAAATTGCATCTGTCCTCCCTAGTTGCTCAGTGATATGCCTTCAGACACTGACAGTATGGTTGAGGGTACTAGCTCTGTAGGGTCACTTGATGAAGTTGTTCACTATGATCCACTATATAGATTACTGGCAATAATAATATACTAACAACAGTAGCGCCATATGGTTCTGATCCGATAGATCTGGACTGTATATCAGTGTGTATCAGTGTGTCCTGCCATGTTATGACTGGGACATAGGTAATGACTTAGAGCTTTGATCAGAGGCAGTGACAAAGGCTGGTTCACTGTGTTGTCGCATTACATCCACTGACACTAACTGCACAGTGTACAATTTACAGCGTACTGTTTACAGCGTACTGTTTACAGCGTACTGTTTACAGTGTACTGTTTACAGCGTACTGTTTACAGTGTACTGTTACTGTTTACAGCGTACTGTTTACAGCGTACTGTTTACAGTGTACTGTTACTGTTTACAGTGTACTGTTTACAGTGTACTGTTACTGTTTACAGCGTACTGTTTACAGTGTACTGTTACTGTTTACAGTGTACTGTTACTGTTTACAGTGTACTGTTTACAGCGTACTGTTACTGTTTACAGCGTACTGTTTACAGTGTACTGTTACTGTTTACAGCGTACTGTTTACAGCGTACTGTTACTGTTTACAGTGTACTGTTTACAGCGTACTGTTTACAGCGTACTGTTACTGTTTACAGTGTACTGTTTACAGCGTACTGTTTACAGCGTACTGTTTACAGTGTACTGTTACTGTTTACAGCGTACTATTTACAGTGTACTGTTTACAGCGTACTGTTTACAGTGTACTGTTACTGTTTACAGCGTACTGTTTACAGCGTACTGTTTACAGCGTACTGTTACTGTTTACAGCGTACTGTTTACAGCGTACTGTTTACAGCGTACTGTTTACAGTGTACTGTTACTGTTTACAGCGTACTGTTTACAGTGTACTGTTACTGTTTACAGCGTACTGTTTACAGTGTACTGTTACTGTTTACAGCGTACTGTTTACAGTGTACTGTTACTGTTTACAGCGTACTGTTTACAGTGTACTGTTACTGTTTACAGCGTACTGTTTACAGTGTACTGTTTACAGCGTACTGTTTACAGTGTACTGTTACTGTTTACAGCGTACTGTTTACAGCGTACTGTTTACAGTGTATTGTTACTGTTTACAGCGTACTGTTACTGTTTACAGTGTACTGTTACTGTTTACAGCATACTGTTTACAGTGTACTGTTTACAGCGTACTGTTTACAGCTGTTACTGTTTACAGCGTACTGTTACTGTTTACAGCGTACTGTTACTGTTTACAGCGTACTGTTTACAGCGTACTGTTTACAGTGTACTGTTACTGTTTACAGCGTACTGTTACTGTTTACAGCGTACTGTTTACAGCGTACTGTTTACAGTGTACTGTTTACAGCGTACTGTTTACAGCGTACTGTTTACAGCGTATTGTTACTGTTTACAGTGTACTGTTTACAGTGTACTGTTTACAGTGTACTGTTTACAGCGTACTGTTTACAGTGTACTGTTTACAGCGTACTGTTTACAGTGTACTGTTTACAGCGTACTGTTTACAGCGTACTGTTACTGTTTACAGTGTACTGTTTACAGCGTACTGTTTACAGCGTACTGTTTACAGTGTACTGTTTACAGCGTACTGTTTACAGCGTACTGTTACTGTTTACAGCGTACTGTTTACAGCGTACTGTTTACAGTGTACTGTTTACAGCGTACTGTTTACAGTGTACTGTTTACAGCGTACTGTTTACAGCGTACTGTTTACAGTGTACTGTTTACAGCGTACTGTTTACAGTGTACTGTTTACAGCGTACTGTTTACAGTGTACTGTTTACAGCGTACTGTTTACAGCAAGATGTTGAGTGTTCTGTTAAACATACATTTTTGTTTTTTTACAGAACCAGACTGATGTCACACATGCAGAGGACAGGTGTGTCTAACTGTTGCTTTAACATAGAATAGGTGAGCAGCCCAGCAGCCCAAACAGGGGAGCAAAGCAACTCACCAGAGAGAAGCTACACACCCCTCTGTCAGATTGGCAGGTTGGTCAAGGTGGCCAGCAATCTCTGTTTTGCTCTCAAACCAAAACTATTGTTTAAGCCTCCAGTCACATGTGCGTAAGACTTCACAAAAACATAAACAGTCTCATGGGTCCAGTAAAACCATGGGATCTTCCTCAGTGAGTAACATTCAGGACATAATGAGGGGAGGGGACGGAAGATTCCTACACACTGCTGTCTGTATATGGAATGGACACTCTCACAACACAATATATCAGACTGAAATGAGTTTGAAGGGAAGGGACCTGACATCCTCTTCTATCTGTTCTCTTCTCCCCACCTGTAAGAGGAGGGATATCCATGTAGTAGTTTTCCTCTAATGTCTCAGTTGTGCTATGAGTTCTACATTCACCATTTGAACTGCATTTTCCTACTGTATAACACCCAGTATAACTGCATAACACCAGAGCTAAAGGGATTGGATTGTCTGTGCTCCTTCCATACTCTTGTCTGTACAGAATGTAGTCTTTAGAATAAACTGTACACGAGGAGACACCTCATATCGTCTGTAATATATGTATCTATGGTCATAAATAACATTTCTCTGTACACTGTGTCTCTGATATGATTCATATTCTGACATATATCTATCTAAATCTGAATGTACATGTACATCTATCCAGGTAAGGTCAAGTTGGAGTTTTATGGCTGTTGGCAACAAACTGTAACGGTACATTACTGCCACCTACTGGACTTGAGCGTTCAGGTATGGTCAGGTTTCGTTAATTACTTATCAACCATATAATTGCACTGTACTTTTTGTACACAACATAAATAGAATCTTACAACAAACATTCCATACTTTTTCAAGCAGCCAAGGACAAAAACACACAAACAAATACATCAATTTGAACCCCACTCACTGACTGACTGACTGACTGACATTTTCACAGATCAATCACAGTAATGAAAATGATCTGATAAGCCATAAACAACCGTATCAGATCCAGACAGAACAGAAATGAGTAGTTCCATCATGGTAACTATCTTTGTGATATTGCTGCCCAGTCCTGTTTGACGTCAGGTTTTGCATCCGACATGTCGAGCAGAGAGCTGAGAGGTGGTGAGATGTGTGTGTCCTCTTACAGTGGAGGACTTCTTCATTCCTCGGTGTGTGTGTGTGTGTGTGCTGACAGTCTATCCAATCAGGGCACAGTCTCTGACAGTCTTTGGTCCAATTAAGAATCAGGGTACAGTCCATGTATGGCAGTGGGAGAGGGAACAGGAGAATCAGTTCTTTCTGGGCATGTCCGTACCCGCAACCCCTCTTCCTTCCCTCTTATCTCTTCTTCTCCTCCCCCTCTCTTTTCTTTTCATACAGAATAACACAAAGGGGATGAAGGGCACTGTGTAACTCAACTCCTCCTCCTCGTCTTGACAAAGAACAGCCATTGACCAAGAGTATTCATTGATCTTCACTGACCTCTGGTTGACCCCTCGGTGTCCTCTCAAGTCGATCTCTCATGACTGGTTGTGTGTGGAGCTGACCAGCAGCTTGTGCCAGCTGACCACCCTCTTCCTCATGTCCACCTTGTCCAGCCAGATGTAGGCCTCTCCTATCAGGGTCTTCTTCATAAACTTACCCCCGTTAGACACCAGGAACAACTAGGGACAGGGGGAACACACACACATACTTGTAGTGTCCTGTGTGTTTGTTTGTGTTTGACTGTGTGCGTTCATGCGTGTGTGTGAAAAGTACTGGTATTACAGAACAGTCATAGGGGCTGTTGGAACAATAAAAAGTCTGCATAAAGCAGGACACCAGAGTAAAAAAACACAAGGTGTTAGAATGTGTGTGTTACCTGCAGGGAGTGTCCGGTGGGGTTGAGGCTGAACCTAAAGGTCTCGTTGAAGGAGGGTTCTCTGTCGTGACGACACACTCTGGTCTTCTTCTTGATAATCCTCTTCTGAGTCGCCACGTTCACCACATACAGCTTCACATAGAGATCTACAGACAGACACACAGTCAGACGGTCAGACAGTCAGTGAGGCAGACAGACAGACACACAGTCAGACGATCAGTGAGGCAGACACACACACACGCAGTTACCTGGTAGGTGGTCTGGGCTCTTGAATTTGTAAGTGATGTTTCTACACTGTAGGACTTCCAGGATCAGCTGGTCTCCCTCTTGTTTCACCTCCTTCTTCAGAGCAACCTTGATCTCCCCCATGACCTGGGTTTTACCCCCACCCCCTGGAAGAGGAGGGACAGAAGGGGTAGGAGGGAACAAGGGGGTTGGCAGCAAGGGACAGATTGAGAGAGTTACAGCGAGATACACACACCCTTCCTCTCTGCAGATGTAAATTATTCAACACCAACGCATTATTGACATACTGCCTGCACCAAAATGGATCCAGGGGAGGACTCTCCTCTCTCCAGTTTCACTAAACTCAGTTCTGAACCCAAAACCATTCTCCGCCACGTCACTGTAACTCGGTTAGAGGTCAGGTTGGGAACGCTCATTTCCAGTAAAGGTTCGAGAGGTCAGTTGCCAATGATAATGAACCTTTGAACTGGCTGCCCAGTTGTGCACTAAGATGGCCTCTAGTCTATTGTTATGGAGTGAAACTGGAGAAACTGAGAGAAAGAGAGAGGCACCATGACACCTGAGCTATCTGACTCCTAGACATAGTTAAGACACAGAGAGCAAGATAGTTACTTCCTATGTATGGGACCAGGCATTTAGAGGTAGGCTGCTGGTGTTATTTCATATTCGGTCCAGCAGATGGCAGACATGTAAAGACAAAGTTTATTGGGAGAAACTGGCACACGCACACACACACACACACACACACACACACACACACACACACACACACACACACACACACACACACACACACACACACACACACACACACACACACACACACACACACACACACACACACACACACACACACACACACACACACAGTCTTACCCTCACTGTCTGATAGCGAGAGTGGCAGTCCCCTAAACTTGTCAGGACCGTTGGGGATGATCTTCCCTCTGTTGGAAATGAACACACATTAGATCCACAGATACAAAACATGTATGTGATACATCATCCACCACCACATTTAACACAAGTCTTCAGGTCTTAGGTGAGGTCACCCATCATGCTAGCACCACCCCACACAAACAGGCTGTTTACTCACATGCATGGGACCTGGAAGATGGCACTGTCCACCCCTGTGCCAGCCCCCTCGTCTCCTTCCAGACCCCCATACCCCTCCATCAGACTGGGGGCTGAGGACACCACCGGCCCAGACACATCCCCCAACCTGTGGCCTGGTCCTACAGAGGGTTGGGGGAAAGAGAGAGAGAGGGAGAGAGAGGAGGGGCAGTGAATGACTGCATGTGTGTCAGTGTAGGAGGGAGAGAAAGTGAGATTAATTTCACTACCTTGATAATGTGTGTCCATAATATTCTATAAACTATAATATAAAAAAGGTTACTACTACTACTTCTCATATATGAATGTGAATGTAAATGTTGTAGCTACATCGGTGGCCACAGTGTTTATTTATTTGATTATGTGGATCTCCATTAGCTTTTCCTTCTGGTGTCCATAACAACAAAAAAGTGTTCAATGAACATACCCTGCCTAAGCTTACAGGTAATAATACATTTACTGACAAACAGACTGAAACAAACATGGGTGACACTTTCCTTAAATAACAATCCATCATGATGTAGCTATAATGCATTGTAAGACCTGTCATGAGCATGTATGGCCCCTTTACAATGTCTTCTCACCCCTTATAAAGGGTCATACATCCTTTTAACAAGATATAAAGCATTATAACTGTATGTAAAGTGTTACTGATACATATAATAATAGCAAAGTACGTACAGGTAACATAAATATAATAATAATTTATAAACATGCTAAAATAATAGTTATGGTAATTACTTGAATAGATGGGCATATTTATTATGATTTTTAACTTGATTTTTTTTTACCCCAATTTCATGATATCCAATTGGTAGTTACAGTCTTGTCCCATCGCTGCAACTCCCATAGGGACTCAGAAGAGGCGAAGGTCTAGAGCCATGCGTCCTCTGAAACATGACCCTGCCAAGCCACACTGCTTCTTGACACACTGCTCGCTTAACCTGGAAGCCAGCCACACCATACAACTGGCGACACGAGTCAGTGTGCATGCGCCCGGACGGCCAAACCCTCCCCTAACCGGTACAACGCTGGGCCAATTGCACGCCATTTCATGGGTCTCCTGGTTGCGGCCGGCTGCGACACAGCCTGGGATCGAACCCGGGTCTGTAGTGACCCTCTAGCACTGCGATGCAGTGCTTAAGACCGCTGTGCCACAAGGGAGGCAGCATTAATTATGAATTTAAATAAATACCAAAGCAACTATTGAGACGTTTTTGACTATTTACACATATATATCAAAACTCTAAATGGTTTACATGATCATTAAGTTGTATTATGTTTCTTAATGATACCATGCTTTTCTAGAGGAGAGAAAGGCCTGAAATTTGATTAGTGAGGTTATATTATATTATTCTTGTTTATCATTTCTATACTCCCGTCCTGTTGTCTCACCTTCCCCAGACACTGCTGTTCCCCTGAAGGTCAGACTCCTTTCTGTACTCTCATTGGCCGGTGAGTGTAGAGTCAGTTTCCTGTTGCCCTTTGTCCCCATGCTGCTGTGTCTGTACTTCCTGGTGTGTCTGGTCAGTGCCAGGTGGCGTTTATAAACTCATCACGTCGGGGGTGGGAAGGGAGGAAGCGCTACTGGTAGACTATACATCTCAGGGTGTTTGTATCATTACATTGGACACATTTAGGGGTCAGGGGTCACACACATATGCACACACACTCACACTTGCTCACACACACCTACGGGGGCTTGACCTTTTCCATGAAAGGGCAGTTAGGGGATTGAACCAGACACACAAACCAACACCAGGAGAGGGGGGGGGGGGACTGCATGTCACAACCTGGGGGTCAAGCTCTATCATGGTTTCTAGACCTGGAGGATGGATAGGGGATCACACTGGGAGACAGTAGAAACCATGTTGGAGAGAGACATGTATATCCTCACTCTATTTAGACTGGGAACTGTGGCTGTTTCGTCTCTGTCCTGTGTGTTACTGTTCATACTCTGGGCTATTGTGAGTGTCTGATGTGTGTATGATGGAAATCTGCTCACTCTGAGCCCAAACGGTGCTGTGCCCTACTTTCCCCAACCCTGCAGACGTCACAGTAACGTCAGAGAAACGGAGGACCATACACATTTTCAGTGTTTAGTGTGAGAACAGCAGTTTATAAATTCATTTTTAATATAGATTTTAGATTGAGATGTTTTCTCCACAGGCCAGGGTCTACTATAAGATCTGCCATGCAATGTTTTAGTGATGGACTCTGACTAGATCAGTGGGTGTTACACCCCTAGAGCAAACAAGAAAACCCAACAGAATAGAACTTAGAGGAACCATCTAATTGCTTAGAAGAACCAATCAGAAGGCCAGAACAGAAGGGAGAGGAAAAGAAGAGAAAAGAAGGAGTGATAGAACAAGAGGAGAGATAAACGGAGAGATGATGAGCTAGCATGCGTGGCAGAGCCGAGAGGAAGTGTGTCACAGGAAGGGGTGGGGATTACTTGGTTGGAGGCGGGACTGTTGCACGGCGGCCTCGGCGGCAGCTATAGCTATCCCAGCATCCTCCAGGTGGGCTTGCGTGACGCTGCTCTTGCTCTGGCTGCGGGATGGACCATGGGAACGAAGCTGGCCGTCTGAAGACGACTTAGAGCTGCCTGGACTACTGTGGGATTTCTCTAGAGTCACCATCTGCATGTCTGGGAGAGGTAGGAGGAGGGAGGAGTGGGAGGAGGAGGGAGGAGAGGGAGGAGGTAGTGATAGAGAGAGGGAGAGGAGATAGAGGAGATAAAGGGAATGTCTGTAAAAGTCACTAAAAGAGCCATGTAGTAGTTACACATTTGTACTGTGGCAAAAACATAAAAATAGAATAACCTTGACTTCCTTGAACTAACACCCCACCCTTTCTTACTAGCACTGACTTTGCTGATAGCTATTTTATTGAGAAGAAATTGTATTACTCTGACTGTGATATGTGGTAGTCTCACCTACAGTAGCTATCGTAAGATGAATGCACTAACTGTAAGTCGCTCTGGATAAGAGCATCTGCTACATGACAAAAAACAAGGATGACACCACAACATGGAGGGCACTGAGTCAGATAAGTGACTGGCACTAAAAGTATAATTATGACAGCCATTAGCAAAACTGTCACCATGACTACATGTTCTCTCACTATGACAACAGAGTGGCAATCAGCAAAACGGAAATGAAGAAAAACTGTAAAGCAACTGAGTGGCTAAACCACACAATGGCAAGCGTTAGTTAAAAGCAACAAGGCAGCTGGAAGAGGCTCTACCTTTTGCTGGGTCAGGGAAGATCCCGTGGCTCCTGCTCTTTATCACAGAGTTCTTAGGAGACTCATGGCACTCCCCCATCTGCAATGCAATTCAATTAAATGTGCTATATGCATTATAATCAGTAAGTTACAATCAATGATGGCAAGGATAGATAGTAGACAATGAATACAGTACAGTACAGTACCTGTCCCTGTCCTTGGCCCATCCCTGGCCCCATGCCCTGTCCCGGTTCTTGCCCCGCAACAGACCCCTGTCCTGGCCCTGTCCCTGCTCCTGGCCCCCCAGGCCCCTGAGCGGTGTGGTGGGTTCTGCTGTGCTCGATACTCTCACTCTGCTCCTTCAGAGGCAGCCAGCGAGGAGTGTTGTCCAGCTGGGATGTGTTAGACAGGTCTATCAACACCTGGAGAGAGAGAGATACAGAGAGAGAGAGAGAGAGAGAGAGACCGGGAGAGAGACAGAGAAAGAGAGAGTAGACAGGTATGCTGGTGTAAGCAAAGACTTATAGGAAAACACAGTATACAAAACAAGCAAAAACCTGGGAACACCTGGGCCCAGATTCACAAACACCTGAGCCCAGATTCACAAAACTCTTCTTAAGCAAAAACTTAAGAAGCTTCTTGAGAAAAAAAGTGAATAAGATAGTTTGTAAGTGCAATTCCCCAACTAACGATTTAGTGATTTTCTTACGAATTTCTCAAATATCTTCTTCCAAATAATTGTTGCTAGGCAACGATTTTAGCTGGCTATGTAGTTAAGCAATGGCAATCATGTTAGCATATTTCCTACTGAGATTACTGTTCTAAAACATGTTCTTGGGTTTAAACTAATCAATACTGAAACTTTCACATTAAGTTTGTGAGTGAATTAAACATGTTAAATTGCTTTCGTGAGGTTTTTCTCTCACTGCCCTTATTTTAAGACAAGGGTTTAGCTACCTTGAAAATAACTTTCTTTTCAGAATCTAATTTCTTCTTAACTTTTTGCTAAAGGAGTAACATAAGAAGTAGCGCTAGAACGTTTCCAATAATCTTTTTGAGGAATAGCAACTTGTCTTCACTTTCTTCTTAAGTCTATAGTTAAGAAAAAAATGGCAGTTAAGAAAACATTTCTTCCTAAGAACGTATTGTGAATCTGAGCTCTGCTCTTTCCCTGACATAGACTGACCAGGTGAATCCAGGTGAAAGCTATGATCCCTTATTGATGTCACTTGTTAAATCCATTTCAATCAGTGTAAATGAAGGGGAGGAGACAGGTTAAAGAAGGATATTTAAATCTTGAGACAATTGAGACATGGATTGTGTATGTGTGACATTCAGAGGGTGAATGGGCCAGAAAAAAAGATTTAAGTGCCATTGAACGAGGTATGATAGTAGGTACCAGGCTGCTGGGTTTTTCAGGCTCAACAGTTTCTTGTGTGTATCAAGAATGGTCCACCAACCAAAGGACATCCAGCCCAATTGACACAACTGTGGAAAGCATAGGAGTCAACATGGGCCAGCATCCCTGTGGAACGCTTTCGACACCTTGTAGAGTCCACGCCCCAACAAATTGAGTCTGTTCTGAGGGCAAAAGGGAGATGGAGAAAATTAACATTAGGAAGGTGTACCTAATGTTTGGTATAGTCAGTATATTTCGAGGTTTGCTGTGAACAAACCACCATTCTACATTATAAACAATTAGGATCCTTCTCCATTTAGCAGAGGATCCATGGGATTCATTATATAGACTGACAAACAATGAAACTAGCTTTGAATAAAGTCTTGTTGAGAGGGGAGCAATAAGGCTGGAAATATGAGCCGCTTTTGGCTAGAGAACATTTGAAAACATGGCATCAGGAGACATTAGGGTAAAGGGATGACTGAAGTAAATGTATGTAACATCTAAACCAGAGTGTGTCTGATTCTGGAGGCACTCACTTCTCCCAGGAAGTCATTGGAGGAAGATCTGTCATAATCCCACACTGTCACCTCCAGAGTCTTTTTCTTTAGCTGAGAGACAGAGAGAGTGAGGAAGAGAGAGAGAGAGAGAGTTAGAGGATGAGCGAAAAGTGATTAAATGAACAAATACATTTAAATGAGTTATGCCAAGTACAACACCCATGCAGTCGCACTGTATATCACTCAACCAGCCAGTCAGTGGACTGGGTAATTGTGTGTGTTTGTGTGTGTGTGTGTGTGTGTGTGTGTGTGTGTGTGTGTGTGTGTGTGTGTGTGTGTGTGTGTGTCTGTGTGTGTGTGTGTGTGTGTGTGTGTGTGTGTGTGCGTGTGTGTGTGTGTGTGTGTCTGTGTGTGTGTGTGTGTGTGCGTGCGTGCA
Organism: Oncorhynchus nerka; assembly: GCF_034236695.1. Taxonomy (NCBI): domain Eukaryota; kingdom Metazoa; phylum Chordata; class Actinopteri; order Salmoniformes; family Salmonidae; genus Oncorhynchus; species Oncorhynchus nerka. The sequence continues at coordinate 34,255,289 of NC_088404.1, forward strand.
TGTGTGTTGTGTGTGCGTGTGTGTGTGCTTGGCAGGGGAGTGGGAGAGTGAGTGGGTAATAGAGCAGCATTTACAACCTCAGTGGGCAGAATAGAAAGAAGTAGCTAACAGCAGAGAGTCTCAGAAGAGACACTAGACTAGAGACACTACTGTCCGCTGAGAGAGAGCGCCGTATGGACAGACTGCACTCATCTTACATTGTCTGAATTGCAGCAAAGCAAGGGCTGCTACTGTTATGTTGAATGAAGATGTCTCTGTCTCTGTTTCTCTCTGGTGACTGGTAGTCTGTAAGGGGGTTGTTTAACCTAACCACGTCAGCGGTGCTTTGGGCTTCAGGGGATTGGTAATGGGAACCAAGGCTGCAGAGGGATAGTCAGAACATCCCTAAGGATTCAGAACTACCAATCCAACTGGAAATAAGATTAACATAAACATTCAACATTAATGTGGATGTGTGTGTGTGTGTGTGTGTGTGTGTGTGTGTGTGTGTGTGTGTGTGTGTGTGTGTGTGTGTGTGTGTGTGTGTGTGATGCATGCGTTAGTAGGTGCATGTGTGTGTGTGTGTGCATGCATGTGTGTGTGTGTGTTCCTACCTGTTCCAGGTGTATGTTCTTGTAGATGACAGTCTGGTTCCACTCTGGGTTCAGACTCCTCTGGACGTACTTGGTCCTCCTCTTGTTCTCAGCACTGTGATGTCATAACAAAGGGACACGTTTAGTCTCAGATGTGGTCTTTGTATGTTAATATCTCCATGTGATGGTAGATATAGAGATGATATAGCAGGATGTCAATAATTGAATATCTGATTCAATATAATTATATCATCATGATGTCTTGCAAATGTTGGATGAGAGTAAATTGCATAGGCACACTGGCTACACGGGATCACAACATCATAGAAATAGTCAAAGAAAGTCAAAGAAATAGTGATGTCTGTAAGGTTGAATCAATATGTGACTGTGAGGCACAGCTCCTCTCCTGTAGCAGAGATGATGAGCGTAGGGTGAAAAACATTTCTGATTCATGGAATGATTTCACATTTCAACCTTGATTTCAACCCGGCAATGTTCTTGGCTGAATTTGCACATCATACAATCATGAGTTGTTTAGGATGACAGAGATACAAATAGGAGAAAAAAGAGAGAGCGAAATAAAGTGGAGAAAGGTTAGATGGAGAGAGAGGAAGAGCAAGAGAGTGCTTTTATCAATGTATCAACGCAAAATGGATAACGATGAATAATGATGCGGGAGACAATGAGGAAAAGCACTTTGGAGGTGGAAAATGTACATGGGGAAAAACACTGACTGAATGCAGAGAAGATTACATGAATGAGAGAAGGAGAGAAAGAGAGAGAGGAGAGGAGCAGAGAGGATAGAATAAGATAAGAAGAAAAGGAGAGGGGCAGAGAAGGAGAGAAGAAGAGAAGAAGAGGAGAGGAGTAGAGAAGAACAGAAGAATTGGAGCAGAGTAGGAGAGGAGAAGAGAAGAAGAGGAGAGGAGTAGAGAAGAACAGAAGAAGTGGAGCAGAGTAGGAGAGGAGAGAAGAAGAGAAGAAGAGGAGAGGAGTAGAGAAGAACAGAAGAAGTGGAGCAGAGTAGGAGAGGAGAGAAGAAGAGAAGAAGAGGAGAGGAGTAGAGAAGAACAGAAGAATTGGAGCAGAGAAGGAGAGAAGAAGAGAAGAAGATGAGAGGAGTAGAGAAGAACAGAAGAATTGGAGCAGAGAAGGAGAGAAGAAGAGAAGAAGAGGAGAGGAGTAGAGAAGAACAGAAGAATTGGAGCAGAGAAGGAGAGAAGAAGAGAAGAAGAGAGGAGAGGAGTAGAGAAGAACAGAAGAAGTGGAGCAGAGTAGGAGAGGAGAGAAGAAGAGAAGAAGAGGAGAGGAGTAGAGAAGAACAGAAGAAGTGGAGCAGAGTAGGAGAGGAGAGAAGAAGAGAAGAAGAGGAGAGGAGTAGAGACGAACAGAAGAATTGGAGCAGAGAAGGAGAGAAGAAGAGAAGAAGATGAGAGGAGTAGAGAAGAACAGAAGAATTGGAGCAGAGAAGGAGAGAAGAAGAGAAGAAGAGGAGAGGAGTAGAGAAGAACAGAATAAGTGGAGCAGAGTAGGAGAGGAGAGAAGAAGAGAAGAAGAGGAGAGGAGTAGAGAAGAACAGAAGAATTGGAGCAGAGAAGGAAAGAAGAAGAGAAGAAGAGGAGAGGAGTAGAGAAGAACAGAAGAAGTGGAGCAGAGTAGGAGAGGAGAGAAGAAGAGAAGAAGAGGAGAGGAGTAGAGAAGAACAGAAGAATTGGAGCAGAGAAGGAGAGAAGAAGAGAAGAAGAGGAGAGGAGTAGAGAAGAACAGAATAAGTGGAGCAGAGTAGGAGAGGAGAGAAGAAGAGAAGAAGAGGAGAGGAGTAGAGAAGAACAGAAGAATTGGAGCAGAGAAGGAAAGAAGAAGAGAAGAAGAGGAGAGGAGTAGAGAAGAACAGAAGAAGTGGAGCAGAGTAGGAGAGGAGAGAAGAAGAGAAGAAGAGGAGAGGAGTAGAGAAGAACAGAAGAATTGGAGCAGAGAAGGAGAGAAGAAGAGAAGAAGAGGAGAGGAGTAGAGAAGAACAGAAGAAGTGGAGCAGAGAAGGAGAGAAGAAGAGAAGAAGAGGAGAGGAGTAGAGAAGAACAGAAGAAGTGGAGCAGAGTAGGAGAGGAGAGAAGAAGAGAAGCAGGAGAAGCACTACACTACCTTGCGTTCTGGACTACCATGACTTGTCTGAGAGTCCAGGGGAGGGATAGGAGGGTAGAGACAACAAACAACAAGTACCGCAAAAAGAAAGAAACCATCAGAGAAACAGAGACAGAAACCATCAGAGAAACAGAGACAGTAACCATCAGAGAAACAGAGACAGAAACCATCAGAGAAACAGAGACAGAAACCATCAGAGAAACAGAGACAGTAACCATCAGAGAAACAGAGACAGTAACCATCAGAGAAACAGAGACATAAACCATCAGAGAAACAGAGACATAAACCATCAGAGAAACAGAGACATAAACCATCAGAGAAACAGAGACAGAAACCATCAGAGAAACAGAGACATAAACCATCAGAGAAACAGAGACAGAAACCATCAGAGAAACAGAGACATAAACCATCAGAGAAACAGAGACAGTAACCATCAGAGAAACAGAGACAGAAACCATCAGAGAAACAGAGACATAAACCATCAGAGAAACAGAGACAGAAACCATCAGAGAAACAGAGACATAAACCATCAGAGAAACAGAGACAGAAACCATCAGAGAAACAGAGACATAAACCATCAGAGAAACAGAGACAGAAACCATCAGAGAAACAGAGACAGAAACCATCAGAGAAACAGAGACATAAACCATCAGAGAAACAGAGACATAAACCATCAGAGAAACAGAGACAGAAACCATCAGAGAAACAGAGACATAAACCATCAGAGAAACAGAGACAGAAACCATCAGAGAAACAGAGACATAAACCATCAGAGAAACAGAGACATAAAGGGAAGGAGATAAAGAAAGACAACATTGAAACATAAAGACATGGTTTATTTACTACTGTCTATTATTAAAACACAGATCAAACAGTCCATTTATACTGAGCTAGAGAGAATACACGCGTCAAACGTTTGATTTATGACCCTATGTCCGGGTGACGTGTGCATGCCCATATTTGGGCATTCGGTCAGGACATCCTGGTGCGGTTGAAACATAGAGAAAGGTCAGAGTAAAAAGCAACAATATACAATGCGCCAAAAAACATTTTTAAACGTGTATAGAACCCAATACCGCCCGCAACTGCGCTGAAAGATCAAGTGATGATGTCTAATGGACAACTATGGGGTTATCAGTTTGATTACCAGGCCTGTAGAGTGAACCTCTATACGGTAGCCGAAGGAGAAGAAAATACAGACCAGACTTTAGGAGTGGACTACGGGCTTGAAGACTGGCAGGTTTTCACAAGGTGGTGAGTCCCAAACTGAAGAGTTATCACAGAGGGGTATAGCGTGTTCACGGGCTACGAGACCCGTTGGGAAGGTACCCCTGACTCCTCAGGAAGAATATTTCACAGGGTGAAAATACAAAGAAAGAATGGACTTCCATGTGGATGCGTGGAGTTCTATATCAGCAACGAGGAAACCCACATCCAAAACATTCGTGATGGAGGCCTGACTGGGGATTTTATGTTGCGCATGCTTATTCCTTTTAAAAGTTGGGATCTAATGGAATTGAAAATGATAGAGTTGTTGGACGCTCGTTTAGTACAGAGCCAACAACGGCAAAGCATTGTTCAGCTAAGGAAGTGCATAGTATACAGTGGGGCATAAAAGTATTTAGTCAGCCACCAATTGTGCAAGTTCTCCTACTTAAAAAGATGATGTAATTTTGATGTAATTTTCATCATCATCATTTTCATCACTTCAACTATGACAGACAAAATGAGAAAAAAAAATCCAGAAAATCACATTGTAGAATTTTTTATGAATTTATTTGCAAATTATGGTGGAAAATAAGTATTTGGTCAATAACAAAAGTTTATCTCAATACTTTGTTATATACCCTTTGTTGGCAATGACAGAGGTCAAACGTTTTCTGTAAGTCTTCACAAGGTTTTCACACACTGTTGCTGGTATTCTGGCCCATCCCTCCATGCAGATCTCCTCTAGAGCAGTGATGTTTTGGGGCTGTTGTTGGGCAACACGGACTTTCAACTCCCTCCAAAGATTTTCTATGGGGTTGAGATCTGGAGACTGGCTAGGCCACTCCAGGACCTTGAAATGCTTCTTACGAAGCCATTCCTTCGTTGCCCAGGCGGTGTGTTTGGGATCATTGTCATGCTGAAAGACCCAGCCACGTTTCATCTTCAATGCCCTTGCTGATGGAAGGGGTTTTCACTCAAAATCTCACGATACATGGCCCCATTCATTATTTCCTTTACAAGGATCAATCGTCCTGGTCCCTTTGCAGAAAAACAGCCCCAAAGCATGATGTTTCCACCCCCATGCTTCACAGTAGGTATGGTGTTCTTTGGATGCAATTCAGCATTCTTTGTCCTCCAAACAAGATTAGTTATATTTTGGTTTCATCTGACCATATGACATTCTCCCAATCTTCTTCTGGATCATCCAAATGCTTTCTAGCAAACTTCAGACGTGCCTGGACATGTACTGGCTTAAGCAGGGGGACACTGCAGGATTTGAGTCCCTGGCGGATTAGGATTACTGATGGTAGGCTTTGTTACTTTGGTCCCAGCTCTCTGCAGGTCACCGTTCTTGTGATCATTTTGACCCCACGGGGTGAGATCTTGCGTGGAGCCCCAGATCGAGGGAGATTATCAGTGGTCTTGTATGTCTTCCATTTCCTAATAATTGCTCCCACAGTTGATTTCTTCAAACCAAGCTGCTTACCTATTGCAGCTTACCTATTGCAGTCTTCCCAGCCTGGTGCAGGTCTACAATTTTGTTTCTGGTGTCCTTTGGCAGCTCTTTGGTCTTGGCCATAGTGGAGTTTGGAGTGTGACTGTTTGAGGTTGTGGACAGGTGTCTTTTATACTGATAACAAGTTCAAACAGGTGTCATTAATACAGGTAACGAGTGGAGGACAGAGGAGCTTCTTAAATAAGAAGTTACAGGTCTGTGAGAGCCAGAAATCTAGCTTGTTTGTAGGTGACAAAATACTTATTTTCCACCATCATTTTCAAATAAATTAATACAAAATCCTACAATGTGATTTTCTGGATTTTTTTTCTCATTTTGTCTGTCATAGTTGAAGTGTACCTATGATGAAAATTACAGGCCTCTCTCATCTTTTTAAGTGGGAGAACTTGCACAATTGGTGGCTGACTAAATACTTTTTTGCGCCACTGTATGCGAATCCTGAGGATTATGATTTAAAGGAACCCCAAGGAGGGTCATCCTCAGAATGGGTCAGCCCCCAAAGAAAACTAAGGCCTCTGTAGCCACACTTTTAGACGTGGTGATTGGAGAGTATATAACAGAAAAATGCAGAGGTTGTGAGATCAATCACCCCAGCCAGCGCAGGCATCCATGACTATACGACCCCCCAAGATACTACTTTTTCAACCATTTTGAGGAGCTGGTGAAAAGATTGTGGTCCATCCACTTTATACCTTTGCTGGTCAGAGCCCTGGAGTCTATGGGTCTTGTGCCGTCTATTCCCAGAGTTTACGGGTTAACCGAGGCTTTCCTACATGAACTGAAGGAGGCGATCTACATCCACAAGAAACTCAAAGAAATCCGACACACCCTGGTGGACGACAACAAATACAAGGAAGCTGTGGTGGCTGATGTGATGACTTTCTGGCTCAATAAACCGCAAGAGACCGAGTAACAATAGATACTTTTATTTAGATGTAAAGCAGTGGGTAACTATATGCATACGATGTTAGAGAGAATAAATACATGCTTTCTTTTGAGAGAACTTACAAATGTTATGCAGCAAATGATTGAAAATGAAGTGAACAATGTATTGTTCGACACAACACACAATACCTGGGCTAAAAATGGAGCAAATCACAAATCATGTACGACATACGGGCGAGAGCCTACAATGGACACAACTGGTAGCCCGTCTTGTGGATGATTCTGAAGAACTAGAAACAACCTTGTCTAAGATTTTACTTTATTTGTTTGAAACACCGTTTAATTGTAACATGTATCATATTTGTTGTTTATATACTTTATTTGATTTATTTCACCTTTATTTAACCAGGTAGGCAAGTTGAGAACAAGTTCATATTTACAATTGCGACCTGGCCAAGATAAAACAAAGCAGTTCGACACATACAACGACACAGAGTTACACATGGAGTAAAACAAACATACAGTCAATAATACAGTAGAAACAAGTCTATATACGATGTGAGCAAATGAGGTGAGATAAGGGAGGTAAAGGCAAAAAAAGGCCATGGTGGCAAAGTAAATACAATATAGCAAGTAAAACACTGGAATGGTAGATTTGCAGTGGAAGAATGTGCAAAGTAGAAATAAATATAATGGGGTGCAAAGGAGCAAAATAAATAAATTAAATAAATAAATACAGTAGGGAAAGAGGTAGTTGTTTGGGCTAAATTATAGGTGGGCTATGTACAGGTGCAGTAATCTGTGAGCTGCTCTGACAGCTGGTGCTTAAAGCTAGTGAGGGAGATAAGTGTTTCCAGTTTCAGAGATTTTTGTAGTTCGTTCCAGTCATTGGCAGCAGAGAACTGTAAGGAGAGGCGGCCAAAGAAAGAATTGGTTTTGGGGGTGACCAGAGAGATATACCTGCTGGAGTGCGTGCTACAGGTGGGTGATGCTATGGTAACCAGCGAGCTGAGATAAGGGGGGACTTTACCGAGCAGGGACTTGTAGATGACATGGAGCCAGTGGGTTTGGCGACGAGTATGAAGCGAGGACCAGCCAACAAGAGCGTACAGGTCGCAATGGTGGGTAGTATATGGGGCTTTGGTGACAAAACGGATGGCACTGTGATATACTGCATCCAATTTGTTGAGTAGGGTGTTGGAGGCTATTTTGTAAATGACATCGCCGAAGTCGAGGATTGGTAGGATGGTCAGTTTTACAAGGGTATGTTTGGCAGCATGAGTGAAGGATGCTTTGTTTGCGAAATAGGAAGCCAATTCTAGATTTAACTTTGGATTGGAGATGTTTGATGTGGGTCTGGAAGGAGAGTTTACAGTCTAACCAGACACCTAGGTATTTGTAGTTGTCCACGTATTCTAATTCAGAGCCATCTAGAGTAGTGATGTTGGACAGGCGGGCAGGTGCAGGCAGCGATCGGTTGAAGAGCATGCATTTAGTTTTACTTGTATTTAAGAGCCATTGGAGGCTACGGAAGGAGAGTTGTATGGCATTGAAGCTTGCCTGGAGGTTTGTTAACACAGTGTCCAAAGAAGGGCCAGAAGTATACAGAATGGTGTCGTCTGCGTAGAGGTGGATCAGAGACTCACCAGCAGCAAGAGCGACATCATTGATGTATACAGAGAAGAGAGTCGGTCCAAGAATTGAACCCTGTGGCACCCCCATAAAGACTGCCAGAGGTCCAGACAGCAGACCCTTCGATTTGACATACTGAACTCTATCAGATTAGTAGTTGGTGAACCAGGCGAGGCAATCATTTGAGAAGCCAAGGCTGTCGAACCTGCCGATGAGGATGTGGTGATTGACAGAGTCGAAAGCCTTGGCCAGATCAATGAATATGGCTGCACAGTAATGTTTCTTATTGATGGCGGTTAAGATATCGTTTAGGACCTTCAGCGTGGCCGAGGTGCACCCATGACCAGCTCTGAAACCAGATTGCATAGCAGAGAGGGTATGGTGAGATTCGAAATGGTCGGTAATCTGTTTGTTGACTTGGCTTTCGAAGACCTTAGAAAGGCAGGTTAGGATAGATATGGGTCTGTAGCAGTTTGGGTCAAGAGTGTCCCCCCCCTTTGAAGAGGGGGATGACCGCAGCTGCTTTCCAATCTTTGTGAATCTCAGACGACACGAAAGAGAGGTTGAACAGGCTAGTAATAAGGGTGGCAACAATTTCGGCAGATCATTTTAGAAAGGAAGGGTCCACATTGTCTAGCCCGGCTGATTTGTAGGGGTCCAGATTTTGCAGCTCTTTCAGAACATCAGCTGAATGGATTTGGGAGAAATGGGGAAGGCTTGGACGAGTTGCTGTGGGGGGTGCAGTGCTGTTGATCGGGGTAGGGGTAGCCAGGTGGAAAGCATGGCCAGCCGTAGAAAAATGCTTATTGAAATTCTCAATTATAGTGGATTTAACAGTGGTGACAGTGTTTCCTATCTTCAGTGCAGTGGGCAGCTGGGAGGAGGTGTTCTTATTCTCCATGGACTTTACAGTGTCCGAGAACTTTTTTGAATTAGTGTTGCAGGACGCAAATTTCTGCTTGAAAAAGCTAGCCTTGGCTTTTCTAACTGCATGCTTATTTAAGATGGTTAGGAAGACATTTAAAAAAAATAACCAGGCATCCTCTACTAATGGGATGAGATCAATATCCTTCCAGGATACCCCGGCCAGGTCGATTAGAAAGGCCTGCTCGCTGATGTGTTTCAGGGAGTCGTTTGACCGCTGACCCATTACGGATGCAGGCAATGAGGCAGTGATCGCTGAGATCTTGGTTGAAGACAGCAGAGGTGTATTTAGAGGGCAAGTTGGTTAGGATGATATCTATGAGGGTGCCCGTGTTTACGGCTTTGGGGAGGTACCCGGTAGGTTCATTGATAATTTCTGTGAGATTGAGGGCATCAAGCGTAGATTGTAGGATGGCTGGGGTGTTAAGCATTTTCCAGTTTGGGTCGCCTAGCAGCACGAGCTCTGAAGATAGATGGGGGGCAATCAGTTCACATATGGTGTCCAGAGCACAGCTGGGGGCAGAGGGTGGTCTATAGAAGGCGGCAACGGTGAGAAACTTGTTATTAGAGAGGTGGATTTTTAAAAGTAGAAGTTCAAATTGTTTGGGTACAGACCTGGATAGTAGGACAGAACTCTGCAGGCTATCTTTGCAGTAGATTGCAACACCGCCCCGTTTGGCATTTCTATCTTGTCTGAAAATGTTGTAGTTTGGGATGAAAATGTCAGAATTTTTGGTGGTCTTCCTAAGCCAGGATTCAGACACAGCTAGAACATCCGAGGTTGGCAGAGTGTGCTAAAGCAGTGAATAAAACAAACTTAGGGAGGAGGCTTCTAATGTTAACATGCATGAAACCAAGGCTATTACGGAGCGCCTGGGGAATAGGAGTGGAGCTAGGCACTTGCAGGGCCTGGATTCACCTCTACATCACCAGAGGAAAAGAGGAGGAGTAGGATAAGGGTACAGCTAAAAGCAATGAGAATTGGTCGTCTAGAATGTCTGGAACAGAGAGTAAAAGGAGCTTTCTGGGGGCGATAAAATAGCTTCAACGTATAATGTACAGACAAAGGTATGGTAGGATGTGAATACAGTGGAGGTAAACCTAGGTATTGAGTGATGATGAGAGAGATATTGTCTCTAGAAACATCATTGAAACCAGGAGATGTCATCGCATGTGTGGGTGGTGGAACTAATAGGTTGGATAAGGTATAGTGAGCAAGACTAGAGGCTCTACAGTGAAATAAGCCAATAAACACTAACCAGAACAGCAATGGACAAGGCGTATTGACATTAAGGAGAGGCATGCTTAGTCGAGTGATCATAAGGGTCCAGTGAGTAGTGAGGTTGGTTGGGGTCACGGCGATTCAGACAGCTAGCCAGGCCATCGGTAGCAAGCTAGCATAGGATGGAGGTCTGTTTTTAGCCACCTCGTGCGTTTCCGTCGCTAGGATTAGTGGGGTTCCGTGTGGGAGAGGGGATCAATCCAAATCGTAAAAGAAAAATAGATTTAGTTATAGAGGCACAAGAAAAAATAAAAAAATTGTCCGATAGGTCTATTCAGATAGCAGCCGATAAGACAGCTAACGATTAGCGGACCGCAGATGGGCGTTCAGGTAACGTCGCGACGGAGGAGCCAGCTGGATAACTCCCTCGGGCAGATAACGTCGGTAGTCCAGATGTGAAGGCCCGGTGGGGCTCCGCGTTGGCAGTAAAACTGGTCCGGATAGGTGATTGTAGTCCAGGAGTGACTGATGGAACTCTTCAGCTGGCTAGCTCCGGAATAATTGATGTTTGCTCCGGAATCGACATAAGCCGATAGTCACACGGATAGCAGCTAGCTAGCTGCAAGATCCAGGTATAAATGTCCAGAGCTTGCGGTTGAAATCCGGGGACACAGAGAGAAAAATAGGTCCGGTATGTTCCGGTCCGAGCTGCGCCGTACAAAACTGGCGATAGATTTTCGAGCTAAAGGATAGCTGATGACCACAAACCGTGGTTAGCTGAATACTAACGACGAGCCAGTAAAGAAGTTAACTGGCTTCTGGTTAGCTTCTGGCTAGCTTCTGGTTAGCTTCTATGGAGGATTACAGATTTGAGGTAAATAATACTTTCTTTTTTTTAATATAAATTGGTGAGGCGGGTTTCAGGAGAGTGTTTTGAAGATGAGTTTATGGAAAAAAAAGTGAGTTTGGGGCAAAAAAGTATTTAGTCAGCCACCAATTGTGCTCTAAGTTCTCCCACTTAAAAAGATGAGAGAGGCCTGTAATTTTCATCATTGGTACACTTCAACTATGACAGACAAAATGTAGGATTTTTAATGAATTTATTTGCAGATTATGGTGGAAAATAAGTATTTGGTCACCTACAAACAAGCAAGATTTCAGGTTCTCACAGACCTGTAACTTCTTCTTTTAAGAGGCTCCTCTGTCCTCCACTCGTTACCTGTATTAATGGCACCTGTTTGAACTTGTTATCGTGTCATCTGAGATTCCCAAAGATTGGAAAGCAGCTGCGGTCATCCCCCTCTTCAAAGGGGGGGACACTCTTGACCCAAACTGCTACAGACCTATATCTATCCTACCATGCCTTTCTAAGGTCTTCGAAAGCCAAGTCAACAAACAGATTACCGACCATTTCGAATCTCACCATACCTTCTCTGCTATGCAATCTGGTTTCAGAGCTGGTCATGGGTGCACCTCAGCCACGCTGAAGGTCCTAAACGATATCTTAACCGCCATCGATAAGAAACATTACTGTGCAGCCGTATTCATTGATCTGGCCAAGGCTTTCGACTCTGTCAACCACCACATCCTCATCGGCAGACTCGACAGCCTTGGTTTCTCAAATGATTGCCTCGCCTGGTTCACCAACTACTTCTCTGATAGAGTTCAGTGTGTCAAATCGGAGGGTCTGCTGTCCGGACCTCTGGCAGTCTCTATGGGGGTGCCACAGGGTTCAATTCTTGGACCGACTCTCTTCTCTGTATACATCAATGAGGTCGCTCTTGCTGCTGGTGAGTCTCTGATCCACCTCTACGCAGACGACACCATTCTGTATACTTCCGGCCCTTCTTTGGACACTGTGTTAACAACCCTCCAGGCAAGCTTCAATGCCATACAACTCTCCTTCCGTGGCCTCCAATTGCTCTTAAATACAAGTAAAACTAAATGCATGCTCTTCAACCGATCGCTACCTGCACCTACCCGCCTGTCCAACATCACTACTCTGGACGGCTCTGACTTAGAATACGTGGACAACTACAAATACTTAGGTGTCTGGTTAGACTGTAAACTCTCCTTCCAGACCCATATCAAACATCTCCAATCCAAAGTTAAATCTAGAATTGGCTTCCTATTTCGCAACAAAGCATCCTTCACTCATGCTGCCAAACATACCCTTGTAAAATTGACCATCCTACCAATCCTCGACTTTGGCGATGTCATTTACAAAATAGCCTCCAATACCCTACTCAACAAATTGGATGCAGTCTATCACAGTGCTATCCGTTTTGTCACCAAAGCCCCATATACTACCCACCATTGCGACCTGTACGCGCTCGTTGGCTGGCCCTCGCTTCATACTCGTCGCCAAACCCACTGGCTCCATGTCATCTACAAGACCCTGCTAGGTAAAGTCCCCCTTATCTCAGCTCGCTGGTCACCATAGCATCTCCCACCTGTAGCACACGCTCCAGCAGGTATATCTCTCTAGTCACCCCCAAAACCAATTCTTTCTTTGGCCGCCTCTCCTTCCAGTTCTCTGCTGCCAATGACTGGAACGAACTACAAAAATCTCTTAAATTGGAAACACTTATCTCCCTCACTAGCTTTAAGCACCAACTGTCAGAGCATCTTACAGATTACTGCACCTGTACATAGCCCACCTATAATTTAGCCCAACAACTACCTCTTTCCAAACTGTATTTAATTTATTTATTTATTTTGCTCCTTTGCACCCCATTATTTTTATTTCTACTTTGCACATTCTTCCATTGCAAAACTACCATTCCAGTGTTTTACTTGCTATATTGTATTTACTTTGCCACCATGGCCTTTTTTGCCTTTACCTCCCTTGTCACCTAATTTGCTCACATTGTATATAGACTTGTTTTTTTTTACTGTATTATTGACTGTATGTTTGTTTTACTCCATGTGTAACTCTGTGTCGTTGTATGTGTCGAACTGCTTTGCTTTATCTTGGCCAGGTCGCAATTGTAAATGAGAACTTGTTCTCAACTTGCTTACCTGGTTAAATAAAGGTGAAATAAATAAATTAAAAAAATCAGTATAAAAGACACCTGTCCACAACCTCAAACAGTTACACTCCAAACTCCACTATGGCCAAGACCAAAGAGCTGTCAAGACATATAAGAGCACTGATAATCTCCCTCGATCTCTCACCCCGTGGGGTCAAAATGATCAAAAATCCCAGAACCACACGGGAGGACCTAGTGAATGACCTGCAGAGAGCTGGGACCAAAGTAACAAAGCCTACCATCAGTAACACACTATGCCGCCAGGGACTCAAATCCTGCAGTGCCAGACGTGTCCCCCTGCTGAAGCCAGTACATGTCCAGGCCCATCTGAAGTTTGCTAGAGAGCATTTGGATGATCCAGAAGAAGATTGGGAGAATGTCATATGGTCAGATGAAACCAAAATATAACTTTTTGGTAAAAACTCAACTCGTCGTGTTTGGAGGACAAAGAATGCTGAGTTGCATCCAAAGAACACCATACCTACTGTGAAGCATGGGGGTGGAAACATCATGCTTTGGGGCTGTTTTTCTGCAAAGGGACCAGGACGACTGATCCGTGTAAAGGAAAGAATGAATGGGACCATGTATCGTGAGATTTTGAGTGAAAACCTCCTTCCATCAGCAAGGGCATTGAAGATGAAACGTGGCTGGGTCTTCAGCATGACAATAATCCCAAACACACCGCCCGGGCAACGAAAGAGTGGCTTCGTAAGAAGCATTTCAAGGTCCTGGAGTGGCCTAGCCAGTCTACGGATCTCAACCCCATAGAAAATCTTTGGAGGGAGTTGAAAGTCCGTGTTGCCCAGCAACAGTCCCAAAACATCACTGCTCTAGAGGAGATCTGCATGGAGGAATGGGCCAAAATACCAGCAACAGTGTGTGAAAACATTGTGAAGACTTACAGAAAATGTTTGACCTCTGTCATTGCCAACAAAGGGTATATAACAAAGTATTGAGATAAACTTTTGTTATTGACCAAATACTTATTTTCCACCATAATTTGCAAATAAATTCATTAAGATTCCTACAATGTGATTTTCTGGATTTTTTTTCTCAATTTGTCTGTCATAGTTGAAGTGTACTACCTATGATGAAAATTACAGGGCTCTCTCATCTTTTTAAGTGGGAAAAATAAAAACTTTTTTCCCCCACTGTATATAAAAAGGTATACGAAGAAAGTTGTAAATATATATACGGGACATGACAAGACGAGGACAAAAGACGTCTCACTGCTATGCCATCTTGGTGACAAACGTATATAGTGGATGTGTGTGTTTCAAAAATTCAGCGACACAAGCCTGTAAATGTAAACAAAATATACAGGGTGTTGCATGCTGGGATCGTTGAGAAAATGGGGAATTGTCTGTGTACATAATACTCGATGTTTGCAAAAATAAAAAATAAAAATGAAATGTTGTCGTTATTTGAAAGGGGCTCATTAACGTTATTGTACCTCAGAGAGGCAAGAAGGATGGCGGAGCAGATGTTGAAAAACATTTATTATACCCCCTCTAACCCAGGGTCTTATGGGGGTAAGGAGCGTTTACAGAGAGCTATAGCCAAAGAAACAGGTAACAGGTTAGGCGCTGCTCAAGTGAATGAATGGTTAGCAGAGCAGGATGCTTGCACTGCATAAACCTGTACGAAAACAATTTCCAAGAAATATAGTTTTTTCTACTCTTCTCTCATCCCAGTTTCAGGCGGATCTATGTGACATGCAGGTCCTTGCAGATAAAAATGGATATAGATATTTTCTCTAAAATAGCATTTGTGGGTTGTGCCGTGGCGGAGATCTTTGTGGGCTTGTCTCAGGGTGGTAAGTTGGTGGTTGAAGATATCCCTCTAGTGGTGTGGGGGCTGTTCTTTGGCAAAGTGGGTGGGGTTATATCCTTCCTGTTTGGCCCTGTACGGGAGTGTGCTCGGATGGGGCCACAGTGTCTCCTGACCCCTCCTGTCTCAGCCTCCAGTATTTATGCTGCAGTAGTTTGTGTCGGGGGGCTAGGGTCAGTTTGTTATATCTGGAGTACTTCTCCTGTCGTATTCGGTGTCCTGTGTGAATATAAGTGTGCTCTCTCTAATTCTCTCTTTCTCTCTTTCTTTGTCTCTCTCGGAGGACCTGAGCCCTAGCACCATGCCTCAGGACTACCTGACATGATGACTCCTTGCTGTCCCCAGTCCACCTGGCCGTGCTGCTGCTCCAGTTTCAACTGTTCTGTCTTATTATTATTCGACCATGCTGGTCATTTATGAACATTTGAACATCTTGGCCATGTTCTGTTATAATCTCCACCCGGCACAGCCAGAAGAGGACTGGCCACCCCACATAGCCTGGTTCCTCTCTAGGTTTCTTCCTAGGTTTTGGCCTTTCTATGGAGTTTTTCCTTGCTGTTTGGGGTTTTAGGCTGGGTTTCTGTACAGCACTTTGAGATATCAGCTGATGTACGAAGGGCTATATAAATACATTTGAATGTAAGGGTCTTAAAAAATAAGAGTGGGGCAGAGATGACCCGGGCCTTTGACTCTATCTTGAAGGAAGGAGGAGCCCCCAAGAAAGTGTAGACTGACGGCGGAAAATATTTTTTTTTATAATACTTTTCAGAAACTCATGAAGAAGCACAATATAGTACATTTTGCTACAGGCTCAGATTTGAAAGCTTCAGTTGTTGAACACTTTAACAGAACTATGAAGGAGTGGATGTGGAAATATTTTACAGCTCACAACACAGCTCACAACTTTACATTTAGTAAAGGGTTACAACTACAGCAACCATAAGAGTATAAGGATGAAACCCTCCGAGATCTCTTCTGAAAACTCTTTTCAAGTCTTTAAAAATCTGTATGGTTTGTTCCCCCTTCGCTGTAAGATTTATTTTAATTTTTATTCATAGTGGGGGACTTGGTACGTTATATCCTAGTTGAGGGGTGTTTTCGACCAAAAATATGAGCAAGGTTACAGCAATGAGTTGTTCACCGTTACCGAATGTCTACCGGACATACCCCTTGTCTACAAGTTAAAAGAATATGACGGGGAGCTTATAGAGGGATCTTTTTATGAGAAGGAACTACAGAAGTTACAGATGGGTAAAGACAAAGTATTTCACGTGGAGGAGTTTCTAGATCAGAAGAGAGAAAAGGGTAAAAAATTAATGTTGGTCCGTTGGAAAAACTGGCCTCAAAAGTTCAACAGTTGGGTATTAAAGCAAGATGTGGTGGAGGCATCGGGGGTTAACTTAAACTCTCATGCATGATAAATACAACATCATTCAAGTGTACACAGGAGTGCATCATGGAACACAGCGGCTTCTACCAGTAATGCGTCTGCACATATATATCGTAATAATCAGAGTTTGAATTATACAACCAATTTTCCAAAGCCTATAGAGTTATCAGAAGGCCAGGGAAGTAGGTTTCAGCGAGATTACATACCCCCATAGCTGGTATAATATCAAGGATAAGGACCGTGACTTTTTTTGCAAAAGGATATCGGAACCTCTGAAACTTGTAAAGAATAAAAAAGGATTCTATAGAACCGTCGACAGGATCGTCTCAGAGTTGAACGAACTCCTATCCCTGAACAATATGGAAATACTCTTGATCTACAACCCTATACATAAACGTTTACAAATCTCAGGGGATGCTGACGGGGGTATAAAGACCAGCGGTAAGTTAGCCTACATGTTGGGGATGGGTCCCAATAAAGGGACGTACGTGAAAGATAAATGATTCCTATTCCCGGCGGTTAGACATGCAGGGTTTTACAACGTATTTGTGTATACCGACATCATATCCTATCAAAGGGTAGGAGACAGCTGTGTGCCCCTCCTGAGAACAGTTCATATAGAGGGAAAGGATGGGGACGTAGTCACTGTTAACTATGACAAGCCACACTATGTACCTGTAAGCAAGAAATATATTGAAAACATTCTGGTTGAGCTTAAAACAGATCAGAACGAAAACATTGAATTTACTTATGGTAAAACGATTATAAAACTCCACTTTAGACCCAGCAAAACCTCTCTACATATCTAATATATTATTAATATTATATATATTTTTTTTATATAAATATAATACAAATAAATTAAATGGTTATGGTACACAACCACCATCTTGACCCTAACCGCTATGTCTCATACTATGTTGATGAAGTGGGTAATGGATTACCAGGCTATCACAGATCCCCGACCATTTACGGTCCAGGGATAGGAGGTATATTTCGTAACCTCTTTAGGATGGTTTTACCGTTTGTGAAGAGAGGCCTCAGCATAGCCAAACCACATTTAAAATCAGCGGCTAAAAATATTTTAAGTGAGGTTGTAGCCAATGCTATGACCAGAAGGGCGTCATGCCGAGCATCAAAAAGGCTCGGGGCTTATGATGTTGTCTCGAAGACCAAAAAAGAGACCTCCGGGTATAAGGCGCATTTTCAATAGATAGGTCCAGTTATTATGCCCCACTCTCCGCCATTACAGACAACAGTCCTATAGATTTTTTCATACCAGGCCACGGTGGTAACTATCTGGACCTCAACAACACCTTGGTGCATTTACGTCTCAAAGTGACCAAAAGAGATGGTACTAATATTGCAAACGATGCCAAAGTGAGTGTCATTAATTACCCAGTGGCCACCATCTTCTCCCAAGTGGATGTGACTTTGGGTGAACGCCTAATCAGTCAAATCAGTGCCACATACCCTTATAGGGCTATCCTGGAATATTTACTCAACTACTCCGAAGACACTCCCAGGACACAATTCAGTGCCAGGCTATTTAGCAAGGATACTGCAGGAGTCTCTATGGAAACGACAGACCCTTCCACCGCTGCAAACAAAGGCCTGGCCGCCCGGGCTCGCTGCTGTGCCGAATCTCAAGAGTTTCATCTGCTAGGGCCTATACACTCTGACATTTTATTTCAAGAAAGTTTACTCTTAAATTCGGTTGATTTAAGACTAAAATTAGCCAGGGGCAAGGATGAGTTTTGTCTGATGTCTGCCCAAAACGGTGACTTTAGTTTAAAAGTGTTGGGGGCAACGCTTTTTATTTAAAAAGTATCGGTATCTCCGGCAGTTCGTCTGGGTCACTCACAGGCTTTGATGAAAGGAAATGCCCTTTACCCTCTCCAAAGAATTACCATGAAAACCTTTAGAATACCTGTGGGCAGTAGAATCTGCAGTCAAGAAAACCTTTTTCTAGGCCCTTTACCCCGCTAAATGGTTATAGGTTTGGTTGATCACGCCTCGTATACGGGCAGCTTACATAAAAAACTTTAATTTTCAACACTTTAATGCAGAGTATGTAGCTCTCTGTCAGGACGGACGTCAGGTCCCTGCTACGGCTTTCCAACCTTAATTTAATAACAACATATCTGTGCGAGAATTTTACAATCTATTCCTGGCTACCGGGAGGCATCTAAAAGATCTCTCTTTACCTATTGACAGAAATTATTTTGCAGAGGGTTACACATTGTATGCTTCAATTTATCACCTGATGACACCTCAGGAAATCTGTCTGTGGTGTCCCAAGGTAACCTCAGGCTGGAAATGCGTTTCCGTACACCTTGAGCCTGTACAGTTAGCATGATTGTTTATGCATGCTCTGATTCAATCTTGGAAGTGAATGCACGAAGACAAGTCTAGGTGGATTATTATTAAGGATCGTTGAGCAAAGACATGAATACCCAAGAGCTGGAAGGGCTCATAAGCCGCTTGATTGGAAAACAATTTTGTGGAGTGTGGGCTTGTGAATGAATTACCTATTGAGAAATGGCCGGAGTGGCCATTTTGTGTTCAAATATGTGTCCTTTAAGACCGTGTAATCAAGGCGTATGCTCATGTCAAATGTTTCAAGAATGCCACAAATGTTAAATTGCTTAATTGTTCAAGTAAAATGTATTGAATTTAATCATAGTCATTCAAAAGTCATTCAAAAGTCTAACCACCCTGAGAGATCGGGATTAGGAAAAGGTCGGGAGACGTTCAGGGGGGTAAATGAGTTATCATCATCCCTTTCAAAGGGGGGAGGGGTTGTTGGGACATCTTTAGGGGTACTGTAGCTCGTTGAAGGTTTTTGTTCTAAAGTTTGAATCTGTTGACGAAGCTTATAGTTGGGTACACCAGAGAGGGGAATGTTGAGGATTGCCAGGGCCTTAAGAAACCGACGCCACCCTGGTCTTCTGTCATTAGCAACCTTGTGGGCTGCAGTAGTACTTTTAAGCAAGTCCATCATATGGGAACCCTTGACAACATCGCCCTGAAGGATAAACTCTCCTTTGTCATTCCAAGTAGCGGTCCCCTTTGAGTCTTTTATCTTGTTCATAATGTATCTAACATTTTTCCTGTTACGTGCCGGAACATGTGTCAACATGTCATGCATAATGTTATTTTCAACAGGCATTTGATCTTCAACCAGTAATATCGCAGGTACAGGTATTACAGGGGCTTCGCTCTCTCTAGGTGCGTCATCTTTTAAATGGTCCGGCAGGGAAAGCGATAAATGGTTGTTCTCTCCTTCACCTTGTTTTACCAAGGCCAAATACCTTCGCAAGAGGTTTGTGTATTTTTTGACCGTTTCATAGGGGTTCAATCCTTTTCGGTTCAAAATATCCTTCATGGCCGTATCCAAATCATTTCCAAATCATTTCCCGCTGTTTGTCCACGATTTATGGCGCTATGGTAGCGTCCTCATAGCTCTCCATAAAGTAGGATTTCCATCCCGGGTACATCTGCTGAGCTAGAGTGTTCATTTGTAGTTTGTCTCTAGGGCTTTTGAACAAAACCATGTAATTGGTGTTCAAACTAATGGTATGGCTATTTTTACCTTGGTGAAACACATTCTGCACCAAGTAAAGCACGGACAGGTTTCTATGATGAGTATATTGGGTAAAAGCTTGTGCAATTTCGGGATGTTCGCTACCTGCAAATAGCATATCGTCCAAAACCAGCAGATTATTTTTATGAGGACGGAGAAGTTCATCATCAGACAGGGATTCTGGTATTCCTTCAACAAACGTGATTTTTTTATTTTCTTCAACAGTTCATCATACAAAGGTTGATAACACCACACAATATTGTCAGGTTTCTGAGATAATACATGTTCAGAATTCTCTAAAATACTTTTTACAAATCAGTTTTTACCGCTATTGGATGGGCCTGCGATTAAGGCCGAAAATGGTAGTTGCAACCTGGCGTCAAAACCTTCTACAGCAGCCATTATATCTGAAGCTTTAAGACACACGGGGCTTGTAGCATAAGTCAGTAGCCAAAGGGACAATTCATTCATCATTCTGTGAAATGGTCCCCATCTTCGAGTTCACTCGTTAAACCACCCAGATAGTTGCTAAGTGGGGTTTCCAATCACCCTGTTCGCTTACATAGATTACAGAGTCTGTGTCGTGGTAAAGAACCCGCCTCTGAAGCTGCTCCATGGGGGCGTACAGTTCAAGTCCGTGGGCCGTGGTAAATAATGCAAGAAACACATTTACATTACCCGGGGGTAGAACCCACTTCTTGTTACGTCTCCATTGCACCAGGGCAATGTCTTGACTCAAGAATGAAAAATGTGAAATTTCGTACTGATCTGAAAAAACAAATTCCCAAAATTATTTGGTGTCTTTAATGATCGACGTTGTTAGCATATTGCTTCTCTGGGAAAGCTTCCCCCAAAAAGAGTTTAAGTACAATTTCGACAGATTTATTTTGGTTTTGTTGACCTCTATTCTGTCTGGGTCAAGAAGTATGCCTTCTCTGTCATGATAGTCTTGAATGTACTTGTCTTTGCTCTCTTGATCTGTGACTAATGCAGGATAGCCTGAAGCCATTTGCTTGCATCTCAAGAAGGTCTTTATGTATTGTATCTGTATCTGATTTCCAGGAAAAGTTCTAAACTTCAAATAATTTGGCCACACGATACCCCATCTCTAGAGCCTTAGAAAATTCAACTGTGACCCATACACCTGTCAGGGCTCTTTCTTGGTCTGAGTGATCACAAGGGTTCTCCTGGTTGTTGTTTTCACTGCAGGTGCGACAAAGGGGAAAGAAAAGTTTTCCTTGAGGTCCCTTGTAATGCAACACTGTTATAAACAAACCCCTAGGAGGGTAGACAGTTGCTTTGATCAGATCAAAATAGTTTTGGGGTAAG